>NC_074703.1:18116913-18254413 GCF_029448725.1 Salvelinus fontinalis | reverse complement strand
GCATAGATTTTAGTGGTTGAAGTGACGTGGAAGCAACGTTGATTCAACCTGTTTTTCCCAGTGGGGAGTAATGCAGCAATGATAGGAGTAACAACAAGAATATATTGTATCAATCAACAGTAAACAGGTTCCTATGACATTAGCTTGAGGGAGTGAGTGAGTGACTATCTGTGGAAGAATGCAGAGAGAGCTGAGCCGAGAGGAAAGCATGTGGATGAACGTACAGGAATGGTTGCGTTTTCCCTTCAAACCAGTTTATCAGCATGGTGTGTGTGTGTGTGAGTGTGAGAGTGAGTGGAGCCTGGCCCTGTGTAGGAGTCGTCTGTATGTAGCCATGCCTTTCTGAACGTGTACAGGCTACAGAAAGTATTCCCACCCTTTGACTTTTCCCGTGGTTGTCTAGCAATGATCATCAATCAATTTGACAAAGCTTGAATATTTTTTTAAAGAATAATGGGCAAATGTCACACAATCCATGTGTGGAAAGCTCTTAGACTTAAACCAGAAAACACTCACAGCTTTAATCGCTGCCAAAGGCACTTTTACAAAGTATTGACTCTGGGGTGTGAATACTTATGTATTTGAGATATTTCTGTATTTCATTTCGAATACATTTGCAAAAATGTCTAAACAAGTTTCTACTTCGTCATTATGGGGTATTGTGTGTAGATGGGTGATTAAAAAAAATGCATTTAGAATTCTGGCTTTACACAACAAAATGTGGAATAAGCCAAGAGGTAAGAATGCTTTCTGAACGCACTGTATGTGTTTATATACCGATTGTATAGAGCCTGTAAGAAAGTCTAGATTTATAAGGCAGTTTATCCAGTTAAGCCATTATATTGATAAGCTGTATACCTTGAGGCTATCTGTTAACCAATATGTTGTCTGCTGTAGTAGACGATATTTGGAGTTAAGACAGTCAAACTATCTCACCTGAAACATCACACTGTAGTAGAACTCACCTGAACACATCAGGGAGAAGCGGAGGATGTGCTCGCAGCAAACATCGCACCATGCGCCCGAAAGACCTAGGTAGAAGGTGTGTCCCTCCCCGCTCTCCTCCCTCGCCTGGGAGTTTCTCTCACCGGGGGAGAATATGGTCCTCACATCCGGGGGCTTGAACCCCCTTTTCCTACTTCCGCGGCCAGGGCAGCCGTTCTCAGCGGGGTTCATCACCTTCACCGGGCCCGGTCTGCTCACCGGCTCCGGTCTTCTCTCTGCGAGGTTTGGTAACGAGTCTGCTTTTCTCTCGCTCCAGACTGCCTCGATGCTCTCCAGACTGCGGCTTGGAGGAGAGATATGCCTCCGGACAGCTCTGACTCCATTGACTTTCGAATGGTGCATCCTGGGCGGGTTGAACAATTCCCCTCGACCATAGTCCACCGTCTTCGTCCTCTGTGCCAGTGCTGATTTATTAACGAAATCCACAGCTATCGGTGAGTACTTCCTACTTTGGTGCATCGTGTTACATTACCACGCACTCTCTCTCGAGCACACAAGCGACAGCAATGGTGAGTCTTGGGCGTTTCACAGGTGAGATACAGAACAAGGTGTTTACCTGCATGTTGAAATCCACATTATGTGAATAGATGACACGGCGTCCTCTCTCTGGCCTGTTTGTGTGTCTTCATGTTGTCTTGTGAGCAGGTGCAGGACATGGGGTTGGGTTAATATCAGTACAGACCCCAAGAAATCCCCCCTCCCTCCATGAGTGACATACCTGTACAGGTATGCTGTGCATGATGATCTTGAGATTGCATTTCAATATAATTACAATTTTGGTCATAAATAATTTCACACAATGTTAGGAGTCTTCTCAGTATTTTGTATTTAACTAGGCAAGTAAGGAGACAAGCACAAGGACAGGTGAAACTGATCAGGGCATGACAAGGCTAGATCATCATCATTCTTACAACAAAATCTTATTTACAATGACGGCCTACACCGGCCAAACCCGGATGACGCTGGGCCAATTGTGCGGACTCGCAATCACGGCCAGTTGTGAAACAGCCTGGATTCGAAATCAGGGTCTGTAGTGACGCCTCTAGCACTGAGATGCAGTGCCTTAGACCTCTGCGCCACTCAGGAGCACAGTATATCTATTTTTATTCAATAAATTAATAACAAATCAAACAGTCACAAAGCTGTCTAAATCAGTGTTAACATTGAACACTATAATCATAACATGGAATTTGTTTAATTGGTCTTATTAAACAAATAAGGCAGACATTCCAATGCATAGACTCAGCACACAGAATTACCGTTTGACCATATACCACTCAGAATAGAAGCACTTCCACACAGTATACGTAGGCTACAGTAGCTGCCCCAGTTGTTGGTCCAGTCATGATTTAACCATATAGTGGTTCCATCTCTGGATCAACTGAGGACATGTCCTGGAGGTCTGGAATGTTGACATCTTTGGTAATGTTGCTTTATGTAAACATTATTTGGATCTGACAGTATAGGCTTATCAAGAATCAAGGTAAGACCCAGATGCAGACTGTCGAAGTAACCCTGTTTACTGTAGCAAACAGGGGCAGGCAAAGACAGGTCAAGGCAGGAAGGGGTCGAAAATCAAGGGTTAGGCGACGGTACAGGACGGCAGGCAGACTCAGGGTCAGGCAGGGTTCAGCAATCCAGAGGTGGAGCAACGGTGCAGGGTCAGGCATCGGTCAAAACCAGGAGGACTAGCAAAGCAAGGCTTGGAAACAATAGGCGCTGACAGGAAAACCGCTGGTAAGCTTGAACAAACAAGACAAACTGGCAACAATCAAGACAGAACACAGGTATAAATACACAGGTGATAATATGGAAGATGGGCGACACCTGGAGGGGGGAGGAGACAAGCACAAGGACAGGTGAAACAGATCACGGTGTGACAAGGCTAGATCAATGGTATGCAGTCTCATCATCATTTTTACAATAAAAAAGTAAATAACTAAATATAATGTAAAATAATACAAGTAAATATGTTTCATTCAACAGATGTCTATGTTTTACATTCCTATAGTCCAAATTAAAATGTTGTAACAAAAACACCTGAATACTGTACTTTCATATACATTCTTATATCATATACGTTTATAATTCAAAAGATGGAATGGGGCTTGAGATGAACAGTTTCCCTCATATCCTATGGCTCTGGAAGACAGTCATCTATATGTCTATGT
This sequence comes from Salvelinus fontinalis, assembly GCF_029448725.1. Lineage (NCBI taxonomy): Eukaryota > Metazoa > Chordata > Actinopteri > Salmoniformes > Salmonidae > Salvelinus > Salvelinus fontinalis. The sequence continues at coordinate 18,251,237 of NC_074703.1, read as the reverse complement.
ACATGTTTCGTTGTGCAAAATCAACGTTTGAAACTGAGTTGAAACTTCTCTAGGGGTTAGAGAGCTAGATCCCAATTATCCACCCTTTCCCTCCTGTCATAGATTTAACAATGGTGGGAACTTCCTTTAGCCAATAATTACACCAATCAAATTCTGATCCATGACAGAAAATGCGCAAGTGCATACTTTGGGAAAAGAGTGGATAATCGGGAAGAAGACAATGGGGGTATAGAATGGGGAAAATCCCTCTGGCTCAGTCTACTACCTCCTCATCATCATTCACAAAAGCTTCCTCCTGTTGAGAGAGAAATTAAAACTGTATTGATCATTGCTCAACATCTCACAAAATAGCATTGACATTTTTGTCAGCTGTAGATCATTGATAGAAGCAAGAAGGTGGACCTCCAGTACTATAGGCAATATATATCTCTGTTTGTATGTACATATCCACCCTGTCTGGCCCAGGAAGAGAAGTGATCCTGCAGGTATTTGGCTCCGAAGCCTAGCGCCCGGCTCATAGGGAGGCTGTCCACCGCTTACAGGCGACTGGTCACCTGGTGGAGCAGAGAGGGCTGAGACTTTTGACACAAAATGGCTGCTTTGTGCCAATGGGTATACATGCTTGTGGTACTCCAATGGGTGATTTAGCCGCATACAATGTAAAGCACTTACAGGGACAGTTTCCAAGACTCAGATTAAGCGTATTCCTGGAGTAAAAACACTTTCAATTGGGATTCTTGAGCATGCTTTTTAGTCGAGGACTAGGTTTAAATATATGTCTGGGAAACTGCCCATTAGTGTTTGAAAATGGGTTGGGGAAAAAACGTTCTTATGTAACTGTCATGATTACCTATCAAGTCAGGGTGATTTGGGCCTTGGGTGACCCATGAGTGCTGGTAGAGATGGTCCTCTCATAGAAGCCAAACAGCTCTGAGGACAGTGAGGCGTCCTTCAGGACCTGTCAGGGACAGGATAAAGGACAGTAAAGTTTACACCCCATCCCAACAAGTATTTTCTGGGTGAATGCCTGTGTGATGAAAAATGAATGCACCACCATCTCTTCCATGTTTCTCTTTGTGAGGGAAGGACAGGGCAACAACCACTATAAACATGCCATCACTAAAACCCAAGCTGTGTTAGAATACCCATACTAACATACTGTATACTACATACTTAATGAGTATATACTATAGTTCGTTTTAGTATACTGTAAATTAACAGTACCCTTTCAGTTGAGCATATTAGCTATTCGCCTGTCTATGGGAAGTTGATGCTGTTGCTATGCAACCTCTTGCTAGCTAGTTAGCGTAACAAATTACTAGTTAGACATTTTACGATTTCGGGTGGGTTCTTAAATTCAATCTGGAGTGCCAGCGTAGGCTCGTAAATTCAGAGCGTTTCGCTCTCGGAGCGCACACTGGACACTCGGGCCGAGGAGTAGGGTTGATTTGAGCGTTCTGACCTTACAACAGCAGTCAAGCACCCAAGCTAACGTTGGCTAGCTTGCTAGCTACTTCCATAAACAAATGAGACCACTCTGACCATTTTACTCACCCAAGCACAGCTGTTTAGGCAGTTTTCATGTTACAGTTTTCATGTTATCCAGAGCGTTGGTGACTGAATGTGCTGCTTGCAACAATTTAATAACGCTTTTTCCCCGACGTTTACTGACACCGGCCATATTCAACCAGTGTTGAGCGCGCGTACACTCAGGCGAAATCGGAGTTGATAGCCAGAGCGAATTTACGAAAGCACCCGAATATCCATTGAGAACGCACAACGACTATAACATTTAGCTAAACAAAGAATGACGGGAATAATCAAGTCAATAAACCTATGACACGGGTAGTTAGATAGCCTATAGTTAATATACTGACAAGTTTGATGTATAAGTAGCCAAATAACACCGGTACATGCTGTAATGATATGCTATGTGGTTCGTAAGGACAGCGTAGCTAACAAATTGTCAGCCAACATAACATGTAAGGTAACTTATTTGAAAAGTAATTACTTTATTACATTGCTCAACAATTTCTTAACATTTGTCATAATTATTTGTACTTCGGCTGCATATTTTGCGCCATGTTCTTCAAATCTGAAAACACTGAGCCACGCCCATTTCCGGAAGAACTGCATTTTGGGCCCTAAAGTACGTAAATAGTGTCCTCATGCGTATACTTCATATTTTGGCACATTTAGTACAACATCCGGGAACTATATCCATACTATGACCAATAAGCATACTATTTTCTCAATTGACGCCACAAATAGTACAGTTAGTGCGGTTAGTATAGCCTAGTGGTTAGAGAAGGACTAGTAGTTGGACTAGGAACTGAAAGGTTGCAAGATCGAATCCCCAAGCTGACATTCTGCCCCTGAACAAGGCAGTCAACCCACTGTCCCTAGGCCGTCATTGAAAATAAGAATTTGTTCTTAACTGACTTGCCTGGTAAAATAAAATAATATTAAACACAACTCCAGTCTTGCATATAGATTACCATTATCTGTGTGTAGAGTGACACCAAGTGGGCAGAGACAGAACTACACAATCACACTGGATCTACCTACAGAAACTGATATTTCCTGCCATACTTTACCTCCTCATTGAGTTTGTCTCCCACTCTTCTCAGCAGCAGCCCCACCAGTCTCTATATAGCATCTGATAGAAGAGGGTAAGGGATTAGGGTTAAAAAAACAAACAAAGAGGAGTTCAGGGTCATATTCATTTAAGGCACATCATATGAAAACGTTTCAAGACGTAAAATAAAAACGAGCGATTCTTATTAGATAAGTTCAGGTAGTCCCTCCCATTTTCAGTCCCTTTTCTTCCATTTGGTGCCTAATGAATACAACCCAAGTATGGCGGCTGAGTCGGCCTTATACCTTCCTCTCCGTCAGTCTCCAGGTCCCCAGGATTGAAGCTCCCTCCTCCTCCAGCTCATCTCCCCAATGAACCCAAAACAGACACACACAGCTTGGCATTGCTGTTCGCCATCTCCCTAAACAAAAATAAACAAACAAACCACAACAGGAAGTGAGTGTATAGCTGCAACGTCCTCCGTTACACAAATGTGACAATATTGATGATTAAGTTCTCCTATGCAATTTAAAAACAGTTTATGAACATATACTTTCCTGGAAGAGTGCAATGCACAGTCAGCCCTAACAGGAATGGAGAATGAGAATTTTCATTGCAAAAACATTAAAACCAGCCTCTCGAGAGCAGCAACACTCGTGTAGTGGTAAAGGGCATAACTTTGATGCCTAAAAATGTGAAGACAACATGCCAAGGCATGCCCTTTTGTCCTGTGACTGAGTTTTCTCAGTTTGACAAATTACATCAAAGGTGGCAGGTAGCATAGCGGTTAGAGCTTTGGGCCAGTAACTGAAAGGTTGCTAGTTTGAATCCCCCAAAACATATTTCCAATACGCTTATAATACACACTTGTAGCCTACATGTGTGAAATTGGACAAATATAAGCACCCACCAAATTATAATTATTTTAGATACAAAATGTTTTGTCCCAAATGTCATAAATTGTAGTGTCTAAACAAAAACGCATATTTTGATCAACGGCTAAAATGTATTGTTAATTGGGTAGATACTCCTCTAAGAAAACCAATGGCCCAAACCTCATGTCTCTAACATAATCCGTTCAAAAATTATTGGAGTGGATAATTCAATGGAGGCCAGAAGAAAAAAAACAGGTAAAATATCAGGCAAATAGCATCGCGTCAATTACGCTGGATGCTGTGCGAGAATTATTAAGGCAAACTGACAGGCTCACTGTTGAACTCATCACCTTTCTTCTCGAATCCGGAGGATTTAAAACAATATCGAGCTAAGATATATATCGACTTTGAGACATTACATGTAGTATTTTCATTTTTTAGTATACGTTTTTCATATTAATGCGAAATTCCCGTTAGGAAGATTTCTCACAAAAACAAGCATATCTCTGAAATATTATCAATGTCCACTACCAGGCGCGTACTGGGAAACTGGACAGTAAAACTTTCACGATGACAAAGTTTGAACAAAGTTTAAGTTATTAAATCGGCACTTACTTATTTATCAAATAAAAAGCAAGGCCTACTTACGTGTACTACGCCTGCGCCAGTTGGCGAAGTTTTAAGTTATAAATTCGCGGTAAAATTCGCGGTGAGTGAGCGAGTGTTCTTCTGATTATTAAAACTCTCGTTCTCCCTGCTTTATGTCGGACTGACTCCCAGTGGTTATCTATAACCTGTCTTCCGTAAACATCAGAGCAGTGTTTTAATGTGGTCGAAATTGAAACCAAATTGGTTTGTTGGAATAACAGAGTTTTTTTTAACTACATGTGAGAAACTCCAAATAGTGACACATCAACCCAGTGATAGCAGTTATTAAGTTTATTTAGAAAAACAAAGCAACGATACTTCTATTTGATATTTTCTTCTAAATTGATAGTTATTCAGATATTAGGGCACAATTGTACAATCTAGTGGGGTTGGAATATTCCTAATGTCTATTAAATGTATCCCTTTCCAAAAAGAATACATAATATAACTGCTCGCCAGTCTGTTCCCTGTCTGTACAGGCCATATCAACCTGCTTGGTGTAGTGGGTAAAGGTTGTGACTATATTGCGGGTATAGTCTATGACTGATAAACGTCTCTCTGAGACTGGATAGAGCAATTCAGTTAGCCACCTTCAAAATGGGCACCGATAATATTATATTCTATTCCCTAAGGAAATACCCTGCGTTAGTTTTAGCAGGCACCCATGGTATTCAATCACACTATTATTTGTCTTCTAGCTCCAACTCAACAACACACAATCAATCACAACACAGGAAATTATGTCAGAGGCAAGCAATAGTATGTTCTCCTGGAAATATTCCTCATCATCTGGAGTCTTCCCCTGTGACAAATACCGTCAGTTAGCCTACCACACACATACACGGTTATAACATGTTTTGTTGTGACTCATTCTGTTGTAATAAACTATAGCCTAATCATAGGCCTATTATGGAAGTACATTTCCTTGGAAAGATAACTACCAGTGCTTCTCCACCCGTGCATAGGCTATATCCTACTCTATTTTGAGATCACACTCGTACCTGATCTAACAATATTTATTTACAGACACTGTAGTAAACTACAGTCTAATCATATTTAAGTTATTTCATATTCAAGTTAACTGCCACTTGATTCTCCGCCCATGTAGGCAGCCTACTCTATTTCAATGAGACTACATATACTAGGCGCTAGGGTTGCAAAGGGTCAGAAACTTTCCGGGAAATTTTCCATGGGAAGTTATGCCCTAGAATATAGGGAATTTTGCTTAAATCATCAAAAAAGTTAGCTTATAACAGTGAACCTTTTTTGTGGGATACACATAAGGCAATTATAGGTCATATTTTGGTTAAACTGTCCCCAATTCAATGGAATTGCAACACTCTGCATGCACAGTGCATTCTTCCATCATATGTGCAGTGCATTCTTCCATCACATGTACAGCTGATTCTCAAGATCTTGCACACTAATGAGACGCTATAGTCCACACCACTACACTGTCTGAGCCAAGGACTACATGCTTTCTGGTAAGTTTTGATTACAATACTGGGTGGGGTGAATATATTTTATAGGACATACATTATTTTTTGTTAACAAGTAAACCGTAGCCTACAGCAAAGTGTTTATAAATCATTTCTAACTTGTTAACAATTTCTGCTAGTTAGTTTTTGTTACCATGTGCGTTTTAGCTTGCTTGCGCCTGCTAACTGAGGAGTGTTAATTCACCTGCTTCCATACATGTTTCATTTAAAAACATTTATCTTACAAAGGAGTTGTTTATTCTAACTGCTTAACTATTTATCTGTACATGGAATTGTATATATATTTTTTTTAATAATTTCTTCTCATCTTTACAGGAAAATGCCACAGGCACTATCTGATGTGTGGAGACATTTCACCGCAGCTAATGTAGAAGGAAAAGCTGTGTACATTTGCAAATACTGTGGCAAATCATATGTGAATGCAACAAAGATGCAGAATCATCTGGCCAAGTGCATAAAGTTCGCTCAGCGCTCACAACAAGCAACCTCTGACAAAAGTCCCTCTACTTCTATTCGAGGTGAAAATGATGAATCAGACACCTTATCCAAAGCAACAGCTCATGGTCCTCCTGGAATCAGAAGTTTTTTTGACTCAATGAAGGAACGTAGTCAGAAATGCTGATGAATGTCTTGCTCGAGCTGTGTATGCAACTGGTTCACCTCTGATGCTCACAGGCAATGTGTTTTGGAAGAGATTTCTGAATGTTCTTCTCCCAGCAGACACCCATCCAACCAGACATGCTTTATCTACTCATTTGCTGGATGCAGAATTCAACAGAGTTCTGGGGCGGCAGGTAACCTAGTGGTTAGAGCGTTGGGCCAGTAACCGAAAGGTTGCTAGTTCGAATCCCTGAGCTGACAAGGTAAAAATCTGTTGTTCTGCCCCTGAACAAGGCATTGTTCCTAGGCCATCATTGTAAATAAGACTTTGTTCTTAACTGACTTGCCTAGTTAAAAATAAATTAAAAGTGAAGGTCAAGCAAATCATAGAGAAAGCAGACTGTATTGCAATAATCTCTGATGGGTGGTCGAATGTTTGTGGGCAAGTAATAATTAACTACATCATCTCCACCCCTCAACCAGTATTCTACAAGAGAACAGAGACAACAGACACACCGGTCTCTACATTGCAGATGAGCTTAAGGCAGTCATCAATGACCTTGGACCACAGAAGGTATTTGCACTGGTGACAGACAATGCTGCGAACATGAAGGCAGCTTGGTCTAAAGTGGAGGGGTCCTACCATCACATCACGCCCATTGGCTGTGCTGCTCATGCATTGAAGCTGCTCTTCAAGGACATCATGGCACTGAAAACAATGGATACCCTCTACAAGAGATCCAGGGAAATGGTGAAGGGTCATCAAGTTATAGCAGCAATCTACTTCACCAAGCAAAGTGAGAAGAATAAAAGCACCACATTGTTGTCGTCATGTTTGACTGTCTCCTGGACGGGAAGGGGTCTCTCCAAGAAATGGCCATATCACAGTCTCAGCAGGGTCAGGCAGCTAGGGAAGACAAGTCTGTGATGTAGGTGAGGTGAATTTGTGCAGATACACTTTATTCTCTCTGTGCAGGAAACACTGGACAAGCCTGATTCTATTTTAAGGCAGGCTGACAAACCTCTGCAGTTGATTTCCAAACTGTATCAAGGGTTGATAGAGACTTTTCCCAATGACACAAAACATGTACAACAAAAATGTGTGGAAGACCTGGTAGAAGCTATTGATGATGATGAATGGATGTGTTTGAATGCCGAGTCAAGGTCATATCATCTCAGACATAAATTACTGCAATTTAAGGCCATCCGTAGAACATGCTATATATGCCAGTGAAACTGAATTACTCAGAAATGTCATTCCTTTGCTGAAGTTGTAAAACACAAAAGGGGACATATTTGCATATGCTATGGTCTTGTAAAGGCTGGCTGAATTCTGGCAAAGAGTATGTTATTTTATCGCAGCGTGTCTACAGATTCTTACCTAGCTTAATCCCCAACTCATTACAGGGGGAAAACTACCCGCCCTCCAGGACACCTACAGCACCCGATGTCACAGGAAGGCCAAAAAGATCATCAAGGACAACAACCATCCGAGCCGCTGTCACGATCGTGTGGAGGATTGACGGACCAAAACGCAGCAGTAGGAAAATAAGCCATATTCCTTTTAATGAATACGAAGGCAAAAACGAAAAAAAAAACACTTACACACTAACAAAACAAGAAAACGATCGTGAAGCTATGAACGAAGTGCACAAACAGGCTACAAACGTATAACATAGACAATTACCCACATCAAATGAAAGCCCATGGCCACCCTAAATATGGCTCCCAATCAGAGACAACAGAAATCAGCTGTCTCTAATTGGGAACCCATTCAGGTAACCATAGACTCTCCTAGACAACTACACCAACATAGACACAACTAGACACATGCACTCAACACAAACCCATATACTACATCCAACACCCCCTTTACCATATAACCACCCAAAACCTATAAAACACAAACATTCCCCATGTCACACCCTGACCTAACTAAAATAATAAAGGAAACAAATAATACTAAGGCCAGGGCGTGACATAACCCCCCCCCCCTTAAGGTGCGAACTCCGGGCGCACCATTACACAGTCTAGGGGAGGGTCTGGGTGGGCTTCCTTCCACGGTGGCGGCTCCGGCACTGGTCGTGGTCCCCACCCCACCATAGTCACTAACTGCCTCCTTAGCTTCCTCCAAATAACCCCCCTCCACATTAACCCCACTGAATTAAGGGGCAGTTCCGGACTAAGGGGCAGCTCCGGACTAAGGGGCAGCTCCGGACTAAGGGGCAGCTCCGGACTAAGGGGCAGTACCAGGATAAGGGAGAGCACCAGGATAAGGGGCAGCACCAGGATAAGGGGCAGTTCCGGACTGAGGAACGGCAGCTCCGGACTGAGGGACTGCAGCTCCGGACTGCGGGACGGCCCATGGCTGGCTGACAGATCTGGCTGCTCATGGCTAGCTGACGGATCTGGCTGCTCATGGCTAGCTGACGGATCTGGCTGCTCATGGCTAGCTGACGGATCTGGCTGCTCATGGCTAGCTGACGGATCTGGCTGCTCATGGCTAGCTGACGGATCTGGCTGCTCATGGCTGGCTGACGGATCTGGCTGCTCATGGCTGGCTGACGGATCTGGCTGCTCATGGCTGGCTGACGGATCTGGCTGCTCATGGCTGGCTGACGGATCTGGCTGCTCATGGCTGGCTGGCGGATCTGGCTGCTCATGGCTGGCTGGCGGATCTGGCTGCTCATGGCTGGCTGGCGGCTCTGGCTGCTCATGGCTGGCTGGCGGCTCTGGCTGCTCATGGCTGGCTGGCGGCTCTGGCTGCTCATGGCTGGCTGGCGGCTCTGGCTGCTCATGGCTGGCTGGCGGCTCTGGCTGCTCATGGCTGGCTGGCGGCTCTGGCTGCTCATGGCTGGCTGGCGGCTCCGGCTGCTCATGGCTGGCTGGCGGCTCCGGCTGCTCATGGCTGGTTGGCGGCTCCGGCTGCTCATGGCTGGTTGGCGGCTCCGGCTGCTCATGGCTGGTTGGCGGCTCTGGCTGCTCATGGCTGGTTGGCGGCTCTGGCTGCTCATGGCTGGTTGGCGGCTCTGGCTGCTCATGGCTGGTTGGCGGCTCTGGCTGCTCATGGCTGGTTGGCGGCTCTGGCTGCTCATGGCTGGTTGGCGGCTCTGGCTGCTCATGGCTGGTTGGCGGCTCTGGCTGCTCATGGCTGGTTGGCGGCTCTGGCAGATCCTGTCTGGTTGGCGGCTCTGGCAGATCCTGTCTGACGAATGGCTCTAGCGGCTCCTGACTGACGAACGGCTCTGACGGCTCGGGACAGACGGGCGGCTCTAATAGCTCGGGGCAGACGGATGGCTCAGATGGCGCTGGGTAGACGGATGGCTCAGATGGCGCTGGGTAGACGGATGGCTCAGATGGCGCTGGGTAGACGAGCAGTTCAGGCATCGCTGTGCAGACGGCAGACTCTTGCCGGCTGAGGCGCACTGTAGGCCTGGTGCGTGGTGCCGGGACTGGTGGTACCGGGCTGGGGACACGCATCTCAGGGCTAGTGCGGGGAGCAGGAACAGGGCATACTGGACCCTGGGAGCGCACATTAGGCCTAGTGCGTGGTGCCGGAACTGGTGGTACCGGACTGGGGACACGCATCTCAGGGCTAGTGCGGGGAGCAGCAACAGGATGCACAGGACTCTGGGGACACACAGGAGGCTTGGTGCGTGGTTTATGCACTGGTGGTAAAGGGCTGGAGACACGCACCATAGGGCTAGTGCGTGGAGGAGGCACTGGTGGTACTGGGTAGGGGCGGGGAGGTGGCGCCGGAAATACCGGACCGTGCATGCGTACTGGCTCCCTTGAGCGCCGAGCCTGCCCAACCTTACCTGGTTGTATGCTCCCCGTCGCCTGACCAGTGCGGGGAGGTGGAATAACCCGCACCGGCCTATGTAGGCGAACCGGGGACACCATGCGTAAGGCTGGTGCCATGTACGCCGGCCCGAGGAGACGCACTGGTGACCAGATGCGTTGGGCCGGCTTCATGACATACGGCTCAACGCTCAGTCTAGCCCGGCCGATACGTGGAGCTGAAATGTACCGAACCGGGCTATGCACGCGTACAGGAGACACCGTGCACTCTACTGCGTAACACGGTGTCTGCCCGTACTCTCGCTCTCCACGGTAAGTACAGGGAGTAGGCGCAGGTTTCCTACCTGACTTCGCCACACTCCCTTTAAGGCCCCCCCCCAAGAAATTTTTGGGTTGTACTCACGGGCTTCCAGCCTTGTCTCCGTGCTGCCTCCTCATATCGCCTCCTCTCGGCTTTAGCTGCCTCCAGCTCTTCACGAGGAAGGCGATATTCTCCCAGTTGTGCCCACGGCCCCTTACCATCCAGTATCTCCTCCCATGTCCAAGAATCCTGTGTAGGTGGGTCCTGTTGCCGCTTTACATGCCGCTTGGTCCTATATTGGTGGGTAATTCTGTCACGATCGTGTGGAGGATTGACGGACCAAAACGCAGCAGTAGGAAAATAAGCCATATTCCTTTTAATGAATACGAAGGCAAAAACGAAAAAAAAACACTTACACACTAACAAAACAAGAAAACGATCGTGAAGCTATGAACGAAGTGCACATACAAGCTACAAACGTATAACATAGACAATTACCCACATCAAATGAAAGCCCATGGCCACCCTAAATATGGCTCCCAATCAGAGACAACAGAAATCAGCTGTCTCTAATTGGGAACCCATTCAGGTAACCATAGACTCTCCTAGACAACTACACCAACATAGACACAACTAGACACATGCACTCAACACAAACCCATACACTACACCCAACACCCCCTTTACCATATAACCACCCAAAACCTATAAAACAAAAACATTCCCCATGTCACACCCTGACCTAACTAAAATAATAAAGAAAACAAATAATACTAAGGCCAGGGCGTGACAGCCGCTGCCTGTTCACCCCGCTATCATCCAGAAGGCAAGGTCAGTATAGGTGCATCAAAGCTGGGACAGAGAGACGGAAAAACAGCTTCTATCTCGAGGCCATCAGACTGTTAAACAGCCATCACTAGCACATTAGAGGCTGCTGCCTATAGGCATAAGCTAGGAATCTGGCCACTTTAAGGAATGGAACACTAGTCACTTTAATAATGTTTACATATCTGGCATTACTTATCTCATGTATATACTGTATTCTATACTATTCTACTCTCTTAGTCACTTAATAATGTTTACATATCTTGCATTACTCATCTCATATGTATATACTGTTTTCTATACTATTCCACTGAATCTTAGTCCGTTCCGCTCTGACATCGCTCGTCCATATGTATATAGTCTTAATTCATTCCTACTTAGATTTGTGTGTATTGGGTACATGTTGTGTAATTTGTTAGATATTACTTGTTAGATATTACTGCACTGTCTGAGCTAGAGGCACAAGCATTTCGCTACACCTGCAATAACATCTGCTAATCAGGTGTGTGTGTGTAACGGCTTTCCTCTTCCTCTGAGGATGAAGAGTAACAAGGATCGGAGAACCAATGCGCAGCGTGGTAAGTGTTCATGATGAGTTTAATAGAACAAAAACTGAACACTGAAATACAAAACAACAATAAAGTAACGAACGAAAACCGAAACAGTTCTGTGTGGAACATACAGACACGGAAGACAACCACCCACAAAACACAACAGGCTACCTAAATATGGTTCCCAATCAGAGACAATGACTAACACCTGCCTCTGATTGAGAACCATATCAGGCCAAACGAGAAACCCAACCTAGAAACACAAAACATAGAATACCCACCCAACTCACGTCCTGACCAACTAAAACAAATAAATAACACACTAACTAGGGTCAGACGTGACAGTGTGACCAATAAAATTTGATTTGATTCCCCCTTCTCCCTGTTTGTGTTTGCTTGGAAATATTGGTTGGTTGGTTATCCTCCCACAATGTCAAGTTATGTATCACTAGATTTGATTTATTACCAGATTAAGGGTATACTGGGCAACTTTCATAAGGCCTGGATGCCTTATATGGAATACAGTACAACTTTATTTCTTTATTTAACCTTTATTTAACTAGGCAAGTCAGTTAAGAACAAATTCTTATTTACAATGACGGCCTACGACTAAAGGAGTCTGCATTGAAAACATGCTTACGTCAGGGGAGATTTCTATTTAGGCAATCCCTAGCTGCTGAGGTACTCAGTCCTGGCCCTGATGGTCTGCCGTCCTGTGGCTTGTCACTCTGGCCTTGGCCTAACACACCCGAAACCAATATTGAATGTTTCACTAAGATCCTACAGTTGAGTGGGGTGTATTGGGTTGGGGTGCTGCAGGGTGGTGGACCCCTAGGTACAGGGCGACCCAGCTATATTGTGTGGAAGTAAAAGAGGTCTACAGTACTATTAGTCCTATGAGTTTAAATACATGGAGGATTTGCTGTTTCTGTGTATTAATGTATATTTACATTTACATTTAAGTCATTTAGCAGACGCTCTTATCCAGAGCGACTTACAAATTGGTGCATTCACCTTATGACATCCAGTGGAACAGCCACTTTACAACAGTGCATCTAAATCTTTTACGGGGGGGGGGGGGGGTCAGAAGGATTACTTTATCCTATCCTAGGTATTCCTTAAAGAGGTGGGGTTTCAGGTGTCTCCGGAAGGTGGTGATTGACTCCGCTGTCCTGGCGTCGTGAGGGAGTTTGTTCCACCATTGGGGGGCCAGAGCAGCGAACAGTTTTGACTGGGCTGAGCGGGAACTGTACTTCCTCAGTGGTAGGGAGGCGAGCAGGCCAGAGGTGGATGAACGCAGTGCCCTTGTTTGGGTGTAGGGCCAGATCAGAGCCTGGAGGTACGGAGGTGCCGTTCCCCTCACAGCTCCGTAGGCAAGCACCATGGTCTTGTAGCGGATGCGAGCTTCAACTGGAAGCCAGTGGAGAGAGCGGAGGAGCGGGGTGACGTGAGAGAACTTGGGAAGGTTGAACACCAGACGGGCTGCGGCGTTCTGGATGAGTTGTAGGGGTTTAATGGCACAGGCAGGGAGCCCAGCCAACAGCGAGTTGCAGTAATCCAGACGGGAGATGACAAGTGCCTGGATTAGGACCTGCGCCGCTTCCTGTGTGAGGCAGGGTCGTACTCTGCGGATGTTGTAGAGCATGAACCTACAGGAACGGGCCACCGCCTTGATGTTAGTTGAGAACGACAGGGTGTTGTCCAGGATCACGCCAAGGTTCTTAGCGCTCTGGGAGGAGGACACAATGGAGTTGTCAACCGTGATGGCGAGATCATGGAACGGGCAGTCCTTCCCCAGGAGGAAGAGCAGCTCCGTCTTGCCGAGGTTCAGCTTGAGGTGGTGATCCGTCATCCACACTGATATGTCTGCCAGACATGCAGAGATGCGATTCGCCGCCTGGTCATCAGAAGGGGGAAAGGAGAAGATTAATTGTGTGTCGTCTGCATAGCAATGATAGGAGAGACCATGTGCGGTTATGACAGAGCCAAGTGACTTGGTGTATAGCGAGAATAGGAGAGGGCCTAGAACAGAGCCCTGGGGGACACCAGTGGTGAGAGCGCGTGGTGAGGAGACAGATTCTCGCCACGCCACCTGGTAGGAGCGACCTGTCAGGTAGGACGCAATCCAAGCGTGGGCCGTGCCGGAGATGCCCAACTCGGAGAGGGTGGAGAGGAGGATCTGATGGTTCACAGTGTCGAAGGCAGCCGATAGGTCTAGAAGGATGAGAGCAGAGGAGAGAGAGTTAGCTTTAGCAGTGCGGAGCGCCTCCGTGATACAGAGAAGAGCATTCTCAGTTGAATGACTAGTCTTGAAACCTGACTGATTTGGATCAAGAAGGTCATTCTGAGAGAGATAGCAGGAGAGCTGGCCAAGGACGGCACGTTCAAGAGTTTTGGAGAGAAAAGAAAGAAGGGATACTGGTCTGTAGTTGTTGACATCGGAGGGATCGAGTGTAGGTTTTTTCAGAAGGGGTGCAACTCTCGCTCTCTTGAAGACGGAAGGGACGTAGCCAGTGGTCAGGGATGAGTTGATGAGCGAGGTGAGGTAAGGGAGAAGGTCTCCGGAAATGGTCTGGAGAAGAGAGGAGGGGATAGGGTTAAGCGGGCAGGTTGTTGGGCGGCAGGCCGTCACAAGACGCGAGATTTCATCTGGAGAGAGAGGGGAGAAAGAGGTCAGAGCACAGGGTAGGGCAGTGTGAGCAGAACCAGTGATGTCGTTTGACTTAGCAAACGAGGATCGGATGTCGTCGACCTTCTTTTCAAAACGGTTGACGAAGTCATCTGCAGAGAGGGAGGAGGGGGGGGAGGGGGAGGAGGATTCAGGAGGGAGGAGAAGGTGGCAAAGAGCTTCCTAGGGTTAGAGGCAGATGCTTGGAATTTAGAGTGGTAGAAATTGGCTTTAGCAGCAGAGACAGAAGAGGAAAATGTAGAGAGGAGGGAGTGAAAGGATGCCAGGTCCGCAGGGAGGCGAGTTTTCCTCCATTTCCGCTCGGCTGCCCGGAGCCCTGTTCTGTGAGCTCGCAATGAGTCGTCGAGCCACGGAGCGGGAGGGGAGGACCGAGCCGGCCTGGAGGATAGGGGACATAGAGAGTCAAACGATGCAGAAAGGGAGGAGAGGAGGGTTGAGGAGGCAGAATCAGGAGATAGGTTGGAGAAGGTTTGAGCAGAGGGGAGAGATGATAGGATGGAAGAGGAGAGAGTAGCGGGGGAGAGAGAGCGAAGGTTGGGACGGCGCGATACCATCCGAGTAGGGGCAGTGTGGGAAGTGTTGGATGAGAGCGAGAGGGAAAAGGATACAAGGTAGTGGTCGGAGACTTGGAGGGGAGTTGCAATGTGGTTAGTGGAAGAACAGCATCTAATAAAGATGAGGTCAAGCGTATTGCCTGCCTTGTGAGTAGGGGGGGAAGGTGAGAGGGTGAGGTCAAAAGAGGAGAGGAGTGGAAAGAAGGAGGCAGAGAGGAATGAGTCAAAGGTAGACGTGGGGAGGTTAAAGTCGCCCAGAACTGTGAGAGGTGAGCCGTCCTCAGGAAAGGAGCTTATCAAGGCATCAAGCTCATTGATGAACTCTCCGAGGGAACCTGGAGGGCGATAAATTATAAGGATGTTAAGCTTGAAAGGGCTGGTAACTGTGACAGCATGGAATTCAAAGGAGGCGATAGACAGATGGGTAAGGGGAGAAAGAGAGAATGACCACTTGGGAGAGATGAGGATCCCGGTGCCACCACCCCGCTGACCAGCTGCTCTCGTATATTTGAGGTGTATGTTGGTTTTTTGTTTATTTTTTGTTTCCAAACCTTCCCTTGGGAATTAAAACAATTTAAGGTGTACTCTGGGAAGGAAATTGTCTTGGGAGAGAGTTTAGTCATTGACTAGACTGGTGGGGGTCGGGCGTGCAGGCGGCCCGGACTGGCAAAAATGTAATTTTATTTTTACCTTTATTTAACTAGGCAAGTCAGTTAAGAACAAATTCTTATTTTCAATGACGGCCTATTTTCAATGACGGTGGGTTAACTGCCTGTTCAGGGGCAGAACGACAGATCTGCCCCTTGTCAGCTCGGGGATTTGAACTTGCAACCTTTTGGTTACAAGTCCAACGCTCTAACCACTAGGCTACCCTATTAAGAGGATGTCTTAATAAAGCCAATCAAAAGTCTTTGTATTTTTTCAAGAGTTGATCATTTGTTAGGCATTTGGTTGAAGGTGCAACACAATATCTATTATTGAATTACCTTAGATCTAGTTCAGTCTTATTAATCACTTAAACATATTTAATAACGATCTCTTACCTAGCTTGATGACTGTGGGCATTTTGGATTGTGTAAAAATGCAGGAAATTTGCTTTAGATGCCCAAAAACATTCTGGGGGAGGTCCCCCTGACAGGTTATGCCCCCCCACTTCTAAAACCAAAGTAGCGCCCCTACTCTAGTGTAAGTAGCTTGGGTTGTGGGCGATTGAAGTACTACTTATATTCAACCAGTGATACAGTCAGAGATCCACGGTGAAGAGGAAAACTGGCTGGTAAGTGCAATCAACCTGTTTTACATAGGCCTAATGGTCGATAGAATATGAATATAGGTATTTTATGGTCACCAACCCTTTTCATATGGTTTCTGCACAGTTTAGCACAGGGGCACAACTTTCACAGGGGACGTGGGGGACCCTCACATTCTGAAAGTCAGATTATTTTATTTCATTATGCTTGGCAGTGACCCGCTATAGATTGTTTCAGCACTGATTCTTTGATAGCAAATATTTAGTTTAAACATCCTGCACACCAGATTGCAAAAAAAAATATATATATATATATATATATATATATATTAAACACGCAAACAGCAGACAATGTGGTCAAAAAGTAATATGATGTAATTTGGGGTTCCATTATGACGCACGCTCCAAAATGTATAAAAGCGTGCCATAACCGATTGTCTTTCATAAATCCATTAGACATGGATAGCTATAGCATCAACCTTGACTCAATGCTACAGAAGGCTGACAAGGCCATTGAGGAGAGAGAGGCTGGTCTGGGCTTCCCCTGCCCTGCCCCTAGAGAGCCCTGCCGATAACATCAACAAGATGGTGTTTGGGCTTCTTGAGGACTGTCGTGAACGGGGAGAAGAAGGGTGCTGGACCTCCAGGTTTGAGCTCCGAGGTCACAGCCGCCTGCATTGGACCCAGGGCATCTCCAGAGACCCGCACAAAGGACCTGACTACAGAAATTGATGTGATGATGAAGAGCATGCTGGACTCCCGCGTGGCCACTGGCAAATCAGGCACTGGCGCCCCTCCAAAGTCCACAGGAAGATGCTCACTCCAGAGACCCTCCTGGGGATTGAGACCCCAGCTGCATGGGCAAAGACATGCTGGTGAAGAAACCTGAGATCTATGAGCAGATGACCATAGGAAGTTGGTGGCACCTTAATTGTGGAGGATGGGCTCGTGCTATTGCCTGGAGTGTTAATAAGTGGAATGGTATCAAATACCATTCCATTGGCTCCGTTCCAGATGTTATTATGAGCCATCCTCCCCTCAGCAACCTCCACTGCTTTATGTACATCATTGTCCACCCAGTGAGAAGACCTCACCACTGAGGATTTTAGGCCAGGGATAGTGCTTTTTACATCAGGGTTCGTGCTATCCAGAATCCTTGGGACATTCCTACCCTAAACTTAACCCTAACCCTTACCTAACCTTAGTAACCCTAACCTTAAACAATTTTCAACTTCTATAGGGTGACATCAGAGTTGGACATCCAAAGAAATCGAAAGCGCAACGACCGATACAGCAGGGATTTTGTGGACAGGGTAGCAGCACCCTCATGTGGCTATCAAAGAACATGACTACAGAAAACATGACCCCAGTCAGCAAAGAGATGCCAATCACATCGCGTCATCCACTTATACAACATGATTGGCCGGTGGTGCAGGGGTAAACCCATATTTGATCATGTGACGTTGGTCGTATAAATACTTAAAACCTCGCCACATTAACTCAACCCTAGTTTTTTTTTGAGGGAAAATGTATCGTCTTCGCCAACAGTCTTTCTCCAGGATCGCTTTTAATTCCTTTTTCTCTACCGTGCCACGGGAAGATTGTCAATTTATGAGACAGTTTAATAAAAACTGGTCGTGTATCGGCTGATTTTTGCTCATATTTTCATACTTATCTGCACGGAAATGCCAAGGTCCAAGAAGAGGAGTTCCAGGGGTGAGTAAGTCGCTACAGACCGGGTTGTTTTGGCCTACTCTGGTGGTTTGAGTTTTATGCGTTGTAGGAGTTGTAGTTCTGTACATTCTTACAGCGTGTTGAGGTCAACGACGGGTAATGTCTAACAGAACTACAAAACAGTGTGGCATCTTTGCCCATGTTTGTCGTTGAAATCAGAGCTTCCAGACAAAGAACTCTCGCTTTCTCTTAAAACAATTTGAATTAACTTCAACTTCATATATTGTTTGCCGACATTATTGTATGAGTAGTGTGATTATATAAACGACCCCCGATACCGCGATTACAATATTATCATTTTTTAGACTGACTTTTGAAACGAATTTGTTACCTAGCAACTAAGGTCAGTTGACCAGTGTTGCTCATATTTGTTAATTTTTAGCGAGTTCTCTTTGGCTCCCATCCTGTAAAAGGATAGGTTGTTTGAGGACACGAAGTTTAGTTGGAAGGACGCCACAACATTTGAGTGAGATCGACAGTCGATCAGGTCAAATAATGGGATGATTCGATTATGCTGAGCCGCAGGGCGTCAGGTAGCATAGTGAGCGTTGGACAAGTAACCGAAAGGTTGCAAGATCGAATCCCCGAGCTGACAAGGTAATAATATGTCGTTCTGTCCCTGAACAAGGCCATTATTAACCCACTGTTCCTGGCCGTCATTGAAAATAAGAATTTGTTTTTAACGGACTTGACTGCCGTGACGTTAACGGGCAAAAACGATGATGGGAAGCGCCCATCTCATGCTTTGAACAAGGCAGTATGGTGCGTCTGCCTCTTTCAGAATTGTTTGTTCGGTGCTGTGGTCTGAAAAGGAAGCAATGCATCGTCCGGAAACGTTCAACATGTTTTTCCATAAAATACGTTTACATTGAACAAGTTTTCCCTGGGAAGGCAGATATTACGTTATCAAAAGCGACCACTTTTGGATGTGGGAACACCGAATCCTACTCAATTACTGCACGTCCTTGACGTTAATTACTGAACTTCGCCCTGGACTTTGAACGGGGCACCTGGCTCACACACGGGGGGCAGCCCGGTTCTGAAATTAATGCTATCGACTTTCACCCGGTGTACAA
This sequence comes from Salvelinus fontinalis, assembly GCF_029448725.1. Lineage (NCBI taxonomy): Eukaryota > Metazoa > Chordata > Actinopteri > Salmoniformes > Salmonidae > Salvelinus > Salvelinus fontinalis. The sequence goes on along the minus strand of NC_074703.1, from coordinate 18,232,257 downwards.
CATGCTTGACCGGGACAGATTAATCGAATCCCCCCATGGTTATATAACCGTCCCTGGACTAGCTAGCAAAATAACTAGTTATTCACATTACAGCAAGCTAGCTACGCCAGCTATGCTATGCTATAAAGCGGGATCGTGTTAGTCGACTAACTATTTGGGTGGTGTCTGCCTCTTTCAGAATTGTTTGTTCGGTGCTGTGGTCTGAAAAGGAAGCAATGGATTGCCACGTGAACATGGTCACGTTTACACACTGCCCTCCCTCTCAGATGGGAACAGTCTTATCATAATAAGTTGCACCAGCTGGTGCAACTTATGTCACTGCCTGGCCAGCTACCCACCCAAGGAGCTGTGCTGTTTGCACATTCAGCAGAAGACTAGGGGGGCCCTTGACTTTGGGGGGAGAGAATAACAAGTGCATATCCCATAAGAGTAGTGATCTGGCTTTTGTTCTGTCAAGAGATTGCATATAAAGTTTTGCGTTGTGATTGCATGGAAGTGTACTTGTTAAACCCCCGGAGTAAAATGCACACATTGTACCATGACTTAATGTATGATTTTTTTTTTGGGGGGGGGGGTTGGACATGTAATCGTTTCAGGGGGGCAGCATGGAGCTGTGCAGCCTTTCAGCGATGAGGATGCCTCCATCGAGACCCTCAGCCACTGCAGCAGCTTCAGTGATGCCATGAGTGTGGCAGAGGAAGGTATGTGATTGTATGTACACATGCTTGCCCGTGTCCCAGGCATAAAGTAACAAAGGGCAAGTAATTTTTTTTTTTTTTAAGGGATCAACTTTTGACCTGTCAAGTTATAAATGCCATGCAGCCCTTTTTATGTTGTGCTTTTAACTTAAATGGTTCAAAGAATACAATCTACAAAGGGAATAGCCTAGTACAAGTCTGTATTTCTCAGGGTGTATTGTATTCATCTTCATATGTGTAGGAGGGGAGGCAGGTGAGGAGACAGCCCAGGAGGATTTACAGTACAAGCTGAAGGTTTTCATTGACAGCATTGTGGATAAGAGGCAAGTCTAAACCACTGTGGGAAACTGATCTACCTGCTATTTCTGTTAGCTGTATCACTTTCAGATGACATGGAACCAGAGGCCTAGAACTGGGTCGACGAAACCTGAGATGCTATACAATGAACACAATGCAACAAGACGTCACCCTTTCCATTCACAGATTGCTGCTGATAATTGAATGTGTAGCTGTTACATAAGCTACTGCAGACACTAGGCCTAAATCTTCACTGTTCTCCTACCTCGTTGACAGTGCCAAAACCAGACAGGGAGCCCTGGATGGGCTGAAGGCTGCCATGGCAACTAGGATCCTGTACGAGTTCATTTCAGACAGGAGGATGACCATCACTGACAGCATTGAGCGCTGTCTCAAGAAAGGTTAGCTACTACCACTACTACAGGCTTTCACTCTTTCATCAATTCATGCTTCATATTCACCGAATACCGATACAGACCCACATTGTATTGTTGTATTAAGTGTTTGAGTCTTTAGTTCTGGTCCAGTAGTTACTATAACCCCTCAAAGTTACTGAGGTTGGTAGCTGACTATAGGTACTCCTATATGTCATATCTTTAATTTGAGCCTAGAGTAAAGTCCTTGTCCTCAGGTCTGGATGGAAGCTAGTCATTCCGCTACCCAAGAGTGGTAAAGTAGACCTATTGGCTGGCTGCCAGCGCTTAGCAAATGTTTTTAAAAATCAAATACAATGCTACTTCTCTGTAATCAAATTAACAGACATATAGAGAAGGGAACTCGACATGTACTGCACTGACACAATTGACTTATTGGTTGAAAGAAATTCATATTAAGAAGATTGTGGGAGCTGTACTGCTAGATTTCAGTGCAGCCTTTATTATTGACCATAACCTGTTGAGAATTTTGTTATGGCTTTTCATCCTCTGCTGTATTGTGGATTCAGCTCTATCTAATTGAACTCAGCGGGTTTTCTTTAATGGAAGCTTCTCTAATGTCAAACATGTAAAGTGTGGTGAACCGCAGGGCAGCTCGCTAGGCCCGCTACTCTTTTCTCGTTTTACCAATGACCTGGCATTAAACAAAGCACGTGTCCATGTGTGCTGACTCAACCACATCAACAACCACAGCTAATGAAGTCACTGAAACCTTAATGTGTTGCAGTCTGTTTTGGAATACGTGGCCATTAATAATCTGGTCCTGAAGATCTCTAAAACTGAGCATTGTATTTGGTACAAATCATTCCCTAAGTTCTAGACCTCAGCGGAATCTGGTTATGAATGGTGTGGCTGTTGAACAAGTTGAGATGACAAAATTACTTGGTGTTACCTTAGATTGTAAACTGTCATGGTCAAAACTTATTTTTTGACACCACACTCCAAAGCAATTCCTGGAGGCTCTAGTTTTATTGTGGGGTCAAACTGTAGAACCCAAAATGTATTTTATCAAACAAAACTATGCTACATTTTTCTCTGGGACCCTCAGGATGACAAACCAGAGCAAGAATACTGAATGTATCAAACCAGTTGCCGTGAGGCGTGTTTTGTTGCTGTGCACTATCCTCAAACAATAGCATGGTATTATTTTTGCTGTAATAGCTACTGTAAATTGGACACAGCAGTTCGATTTAACAATTATTTAACCTTTCTGCCCATAAGACATGTCTACGTCCTGGAAAGTTGGCCGTTTACAATGTCATTCTAGTCACATTATCGCATATTGAGCAACAACTGTCCCGGTTCAGGGACACCGCATGCCAGTCTCTCTTGGCTATGAGTTGAGGAAAGACTGACCGCGTCACTTGTTTCTATAAGAAACATTCATGCGTTGGAAATTCCCAATTATTTGCAGAGTCAACTTAAACACACACTTACCCCACCAGATACGCCACCCAGGGTCTTTTCACAGTTCCCAGGTACAGAACAAATTCAAGGAAACGTCCAGTATTATCCAGACCCATGGGTGCATGGAACATTCTTCCATCTTATATAGTGCAAGTGAACAGCAAACCTGGTTTCAAAAAGCAAATACAATGCCTAATTGTTGTGTGTGTATATACTGACATGCATGTTTAACTGATAATGTTGTTAAAAACTTTAACTTTAAATGCATGTAAAGTCTTGTCTGTAATTTGTCAGACTTCTGTAAGACTAGCTGTTGCTAATGGGGATCCTAATAAATCCAATCCCTCTCTCAGGTAAAGGACAGGAGCAGCGTGCAGCAGCCTCCCTGGCCTGTCTGCTGTGTATTCAGCTGGGCTCAGGCATTGAGAGCGAAGAGGTGTTCAAGACCCTCAAACCCATCTTCAAGAACATTCTGCTGGATGGAGCAGCCAACATCCAAGCCAGACAAGCTGTGAGTATCTGCCTGGACCCTGTCATTAAAATAGGTTTGGTTTGCTAAACTCAGCAACAACAAAAAAAGAAACGTCCTCTCACTGTCAACTGTGTTTATTTTCAGCAAACTTAACACGTTTAAATATTTGTATGAACATAAGATTCAGCAACAGACACAAACTGAACAAGTTCCACAGACATGTGACTCACGGAAATTTAATAATGTGTCCCTGAATGAGGGGGGGTCAAAATCATAAGTAAGTCAGTATCTGGTGTGGCCGCCGGCTGCCTTAAGTACTGCAGTGCAGCTCCTCCTCATGGACTGCACCAGATTTTCCAGTTCTTGCTGTGAGATGAATCCGACCATCACACCTGGTGAGACAAAACCACGACTCGTCAGTGAAGAGCACTTTGTGCCGGTCCTGTCTGGTCCAGCGACGGTGGGTTTGTGCCCATAGGCGACATTGTTGCCGGTGATGTCTGGTGAGGACTTGCCTTACAACAGGCCTACAAGCCCTCAGTCCAGCCTCTCTAAGCCTATTATGGACAGTCTGAGCACAGATGGAGTTGGAACTCAGGCAGTTGTTGCCATCCTGTACCTGTCCCGCAGGTGTGACGTTTGGATGTACCGATCCTGTGTAGGCGTTACATGTGGTCTGCCACTGCAAGGACGATCAGCTGTCCGTCCTGTCTCACAGTATGGACTTTGCAATTTATTGCCCTTGCCACAGCTGTAGTCCTCATGCCTCCATGCAGCATGCCTAGGGAACATTCAAGCAGATAAGCAGGGACCCTGGGCATCTTTCTTTTGGTGTTTTTCAGAGTCAGTAAAAAGGCCTCTAGTGTCCTAAGTTTTCATAACTGTGACCTTAATTGCCCACAGTCTGTAAGCTGTTAGTGTCTTAACGATCGTTCCACGGGTGCATGTTCATTGTTTATGGTTCATTGAACAAGCATGGGAAATGGTGTTTAGACCCTTGACAATGAAGATCTGTGAAGTTATTTGGATGGTTACAAATTCTTTCAAAGACAGTGTCCTGAAGAGACGTTTCTTTTTTTGCTGAGTTTATAAGTGGCCTTTATTGTTGTACTGAATGCCTTTGTTTCTTTTATAGTGCGCAACAAGTTTGGGCCTGTGCACGCTGGTGGCGGAAGATGACATCCTGGTATGTGGCTATGTTTGATGTTCCAATGTGACTCTCTGTGCTTGATTGTATGTGGAACTACTTTGCCAAATTCTTCAGCAGCACAAAATACATTCTGTCTCATTTATTCTGTTCAGCATTTTAAACAAGGTACAGAAACCAAGACGTCTCTCAAAATGACTGCGTAGTCCAATCTCACACCCTGGTTAAACAAAAATGATGAACCCCTTTCTCTCTGCGTCTACAGGATGTGTATGCCACCATGGAGAGCTTTGAGAGTTTGTTCATGCGTTCCTATGTGAAGGAGGATGGGAGTCGCCCCTCTCTCAACCCCCAGACCACCCTGCTCCACACCAATGCCCTCCTCTCCTGGGCCCTGCTGCTCACAATCTGCACATGCAGCCAGGTCAAAGCAGTCACACACAAGTATGTCCTGAACTCGAACCTCTAAGTCTCTCTGGGACACAACTTTCAGCCTACAGGTCTTTGGATCAGAAGCATCCAAAGACCTAATGTAGTGGATGTGTGTTCCTGATGTCCAGTTGTCTTACCAGTGTAGATGAAGGAAATGTCATGGCGGTGGGAAGCCTTAAATTGAAAGTCAACTTGTTTTTGACTGAAATGTTTCTTTCAGGCACCTGCCCAAACTACCCCGGTTGTTGGAGAATGATGACGTCAACATGAGGATAGCAGCGGGAGAGACCATCGCTCTGCTGTTTGAGCTGGCTAGGGACATGGACCCAGTAAGTGCTCGTCTGTTCTTTGGTCTGTGTGGCTCAGTTCCATTTAAATTCAGGAGGTTCTTTGATTTCGTTTAGAAAGTTCTGTTCAAATCTTTCATTGGATATTCAATCCCATTGTACTAGGAAATGGGGGGGGATTTCACTATTTGACGAGTATCATGAATATGTTGGATATCCGGACATTCTAAATGTTCAGTACCAGTCAAAAGTTTGGACCCACCTGCTCATTTAAGGCTTTTTTATTTTTACTACAGCCTGGTGTTGGGTCATTGTCCTGTTGAAAAACAAATGATTGTCCCACTAAGTGCAAAGCAGATGGGATGGTGTATTGCTGCAGAATGTGGTAGCCATGCTGGTTATGTGTGCCTTGAATTTTAAATAAAGCAGACGGTGTCACCAGAAAAGCAACATCACACCTCCATTCTTCTCTTGGGAACCACACAAGTGGAGATTATCCGTTAACCTACTCTGTCTCAAAGACACGGCAGTTGGAACCAAAATCTCAAATTTGGACTCATCAGACCAAAGGACCGATTTCCACCAGTCTAATGTCCATTGCTCGTGTTTCTTGACCCAAGCAATTGTTCGCTTATTGGTGTCCTTTAGTAGTGGTTTCTTTGCAGAAATTTGACCATGAAGGCCTCATTTATGCAGTCTCCTCTGAACAGTTGATGTGTCTGGTATTTGAACTCTGATGCATTTATTTGCGCTGAAATCTGAGGCTGGTAACTAATGAACTTATCCTTTGCTGCAGAGGTAACTCTGGGTCTTTCTTTCCTGTGGCGGTCCTCATGAGAGCCAGTTTCATAGCGCTTGCTGGTTTATACGACTGCACTTGAAGAAAGTTTCACATTTTCCACATTATTGACCATGTCTGTCGTTTCTCTTTGCTTATTTGAGCTGTTCTTGCCATAGTATGGCCTTGGTCTTTTACCAAATAGGGCCATCTTCTGTATACCAACCCTACCTTGTCACAACACAACTGATTGGCTCAAATGCATTAAGGAAAGAAATTCCACAAATTAACTTTGAACAAGGCACACCTGTTAATTGAAATGCATTCCAGCTGACTACTTCCATGAAGCTGGTTGAGAGAATGCCAAGTGTGCGCAAAGCTGTCATCAAGTCAGGGTGGTTACTTTGAAGAAATGTATTTAGATTTAACACTTTTTTTGTTTTACTACATGATTCCATATGTCATTTCATAGTTTGTCTTCACTCTTATTCTACAATGTTAAAAATAGTACAAATAAAGAAAAGTCCTTGAATGAGTAGGTGTCCAAACTATTGACTGGTGGTCTGTATATAAAATTGTGTGGGTATTTTTGTCCTGAGCACTGCTGTGGCAGTGCTGGTTAGATAGGAGCGAGCAGACGGCGGCAGAGATAGCTAGTCTTGGCTGTAGTGTCCCTAACTTGTAGCAGCCACAATGTTATTTATCCCCATATAGACTTCCCTCAGCCGGTTTTGGCTGGAGTAGCCTTGAATAGCTAGCTAGGTTAATTGAGACAACATTTTGCAATTTCTCCCCAACACCCATTCGGATGAAATGACCTACCTGTTAGTTGCTCGTTGTAGCCTACTCCTTCTCATTTTGGTCACTTTTATGAATCTAACTTTATTCCATCTTGCATTAGTGAACTCTCTACATATGCTAAACATTGAGCTGCTTTGATTGGCCAACAAGCTACATGTGAAGGCTACAGTATTTTTTTAAATGGGGGCACTTTGTAAACTGTTTAAATGTGTTGTATAATTTGTTGTCATGGTATCCTTGTATGTTACAATGTCACATGGATATTTTAATGTAGATAACGCCTTTTCAGTTAAAATATACCTACAAGTAGTTTTTGCTCAAATGAATACTCAAGTTTTTGAATACTAACGTCTGTTTTGGATATTTGTATAGCTGTGCACATCCCCATCCTGTCCTGAGTTAAAATGGAATTTTACTGAAATGCAGTGCCAGCATAGCGTGTTAATCTGGAAACACTTGATGACTGACCCACGCTCTGTTGTGACGCTCTCAGGAGTTTGAGTATGACGACTGGGAGCCCCTGTGTGACAAGCTCAACTCTCTGGCCACCGACTGCAACAAGCACCGTGCCAAGACTGACAAGAGGAAGCAGAGGTCTGTGTTCAGGGACGTGCTCAAGGCTGTGGCGGTGAGTGGGCAGATTATACAATAGTAGATGAGCGCTGTCTGGGGAATAGAATTTGAATTTCATGTGCTGACTCACTGCTGATTCATGGTGGGAATTCTGTGTGCCTGTGTCGGCAGCTGGTTGCCATTGGCAACCTAATCTACCCTTCTCGTTATCAATAACGTTTACCCATTTTGTTGAATTGTGAGAATCCAGGACAGTGTAGCCTTGCCTCGGCTGACGTGTGTGTGTGTGTGTTAGGAGAGAGACTTTCAGACTGAGACGATCCGCTTCAGCGCCGAGCGTATGACCATCGACAGCTGGGTGAGGAAGAGGACTTACGACGCGTTCAGGGAGTTTGTGGGCTCTGGCATGAACTACCACCTACAGGCCAATGAGTTTATTCGTGACGTGTTTGAGCTGGGACCACCCATGCTGGTTGACGCGGCCACACTGAAGTCCATGAAAATCTCCCGCTTCGAACGGGTAAGTATCCTTACTCGACTGCGTTCTTTTCTTCCTTTGATGGCTAATTTAACTCTACTAATGTTTTGAAAAGGTCAAGTGTATTTTCTTTTAATTAACCCGATCAGTCTCGAGACACCAGCACAAATCGTCTTATCTGACTTTAATGTTCAACCCTTATATTTAGCCTCACAATGAAGTGTTTTACCACTTTATTTTCAGGACAACCAGGTCTACAAGTGCATCACAAAACAAGTTGACATAGTATTGCGTTCATGAGTTTTTCACAAATGCCAATTTTGTAGCTCAAACCATTTGGCCTCTACAGAGGTTTTTGTAAAGAGACCCAGCCATTTTGGGATCTGCCCATGTCTCACAAACACCGCTCTAGCTCACCCCCACCCCTCCGTTAATCACACAGACCAACGGATGCAGAATAAATTGATGAATCCAATGGTACAACCCGGCAGTCAGTAGCTGACACGTACACTGTTTAATTAAAAGGGGCTAGAAGTGCAGATCATGTTGATTGGTCTAATATGGTTAATTATTTGCCCTTTTTTTTTTTTTTTTTTTTCAAATGGATATACCAACGCAACAAAAGAACCCGTCTCTTGTGTTTTAACATTGCGGTTTTCTTTTCCAGCATCTCTACAACGCGGCTGCATTCAAGGCTCGGACAAAGGCCAGGAACAAGTTCAGAGACAAGAGGGTTGACGTCGGGGAGTTTTGATGTGATTTGATGGGTCCAACCTGCTCCTTTATTTACCATAAATTTTCCCTTCTTGAAAATCACTTACTATCCTTAATTTATCCAGTTGTCAAGTGTTTGGAATTTGTAAATATGAATAATCATGTCTGTCTCAAATGATGCTCTATTCCCCATAGGCTTGCCGGTGTCTATGTAGGGAATAAAGTGAGATGTAGACTTTGTTGCTCTGTTTTAATGTTTGTTTACCATTTAACATTGAGTTCTAATATTTAAAAATGCACTAATTGGTTAACGTTTCCTATGGACTTCCCCTTGAACCCTAGTTTATTGTCTGGTATTTTGTTATACACAGATTACACCAAACATTAGGATACCTTAGTATTTAGTCACCCTCAGAACAGCCTCAATTTGTTGGCATGGACTACAAGTGTTCCACATGGATGCTGGCTCATGTTGACTCCAATGTTTACCACTGTCACGTTGGCTGGATGTCCTTTGGGTGGTGGACTATTCCTGATACACATGGGGGAAATGGTGTGTAAACCCTGTGTTGACATAAACCGGTGCGCCTGGCACGTACTGCAATACCCTGTTCAAAGGCAATTAAATCTCTTGCCAGTTCATCTTCTGAATAGCACACATAACACAATCCACGTCTCAAGGCTTAAAAGTGATTCTTTAACCCACCTCGTCCCCTTCTTCTACACTGATGGAAGAGGCTCTAAGAAGTGACATGATTAAGGGCTCATAGCTTTCACCTGGTCAGTCTGTCATGTAGAGAGGGGGGTGTTAATGTTTTATACACTCGGTGTAGTTTAGTATGTCTATTGGATGTGAGAAACCCAAAATTAAATACTAACTGAACAAGTCTCAATGTGTGTTTCTTGATCTTCAGTGCATTTCACCCAGTCAATCATTGTTATGACTAGTCCTAAAGCACACCAGTTAGAGGATAAGACACATGTTAAGCTGAGGTGTCGTAATGGGTTTCTCTGACACAAAATGAGTAGAAGCGCCGAGACCAATTAGGAGACAACCAAATGGACTTCTGGCTAATTTAATTGATTCTCTCAGCTGTTCCTGGCAGCTGAGTGCACATTTGAGGAACTGCTTTACAGTTAGTTGCCTATGAAACGGTCACGTTGACACAGCTGAACATGTTTTTCAGAGAACGTTGCTGTTTGTACATACGGCTGTAAAATGGGTCCTCCAGAGATACGCGCTAGTCCTTGTGTAAACTGAGTGGGGAAGATATGCAGCATTACGGTACTTGATGTTCTTCCCACAAGTATGACTTAATAGAACACTAACGCAGCACAGCAGCGACGCATGATTAAGTAACTAGTCAAATATCCACGAGCTCCTGCTTCTCTGGAGTTTGGACCCCAAACACTGCCAACACCTGTCGATTTTATATATATAAAATATTTCTAGACACCTTAAAGCTATAAGTGATCACCTGCCTGTTTTGGTACAAAGCTGGGGATGGGCCTGGAGAAATGGGCCACGCTTTATTTGGATAGCCCATCATTTGGGTTAGATAGTTGAACTGTTACTGCTCGTCTGTAGAGCATCGAGACAAGACTATCCAAATAAAGTGTTACCGGGAATGTAACCACTCTCAAATTCAGACAGCGGTGTGGATGCAGTGACTGACCAATGATAGCAAACGTATAGTTTTAACCATGTTTTGAGGCTATACAGTGTTTTACATTGTTTACAAATGGAGTAAAACAAGCTTATATTTTGGGTTCTGATGCAGTATGACATTTGAACTAAGCTCATCGGGTGTTTAAGTTTTTTATTTTTCAGGAATCAGTGGCTATTAACTGGATGTAGCAACAAAGGATGCTAGCTTTAATGGGTAGTTCAACCAAATTGCAAAATTACATATTGCACCAATGCAAGTGAACGGTACCTATATAAGCATTTCCATATAAGCATTTTTGTGCTTCATGTCCAAATCAACCCTAAGAATAAAAATCTGTGTGAGTCAAGTTATTTATAGATGATTTGGATGTGAAATGTGAACATGCTAACATAGATAGGATACAGTTGTTACACTACATGACCAAAATTGTGAACACCTGCTCGTCGAACATCTCATTCCAAAATCATGGGATTTAATATGGAGTTGGTCTCCCTTTGCTGCTATAAAAGCCTCCACTCTTCTGGGAAGGCTTTCCGCTAGATGTTGGAACATTGCTGTGGGGACTTGCTTCCTTTCAGCCCTGAGCATTAGTGAGGTCAGGCACTGATGTTGGGCGATTAGGCCTGGCTCGCAGTCGGCGAACCAATTCATTCCAATGTTCGATGGGGTTGAAGTCAGAGCTTTGTGCAGGCCAATCAAGTTCTTCCACACCGATCTCGACAAACCATTTCTGTATGGACCTCGCTTTGTGTATGGGGGCATTGTCATGCTGAAACAGGAAATGGCCTTCCCCAAACTGTTGCCACAAAGTTGGAAGCGCAGAATCGTCTAGAATGTCATTGTGTGCTGTAGCGTTAAGATTTCCCTTCACTGGAACTAACGGGCCTAGCCTGAACCATAAAAAACAGCCCCAGACTATTAATCCTCCTCCACCAAACTTTACAGTTGGTACTATTTTGCATTTGGGCAGGTAGCGTTCTCCTGGCATCCGCCAAACCCAGATGAATCCGTCGCACTGCCAGATGGTGAAGCATGATTCATCACTCCAGAGAACATTTTTCCACTTCTCCAGAGTCCAATGTCAGTGAGCTTTACACCACTCCAGCCGACGATTGTCATTGCGCATGGTGATTTTAGGCTTGTGTGCGGCTGCTCGGCAATGGAAACCCATTTCATGAAGCTCCCCGACGAACAGTTCTTGTGCTGACGATGCTTCCAGAGACAGTTTGGAACTCGGTAGTGAGTGATTTTTAAGCGGTAGGCGCTTCAGTACTCGGCAGTCCCGTTCTGTGAGCTTGTGTGGCCTACTACTTCGGGCCGTTGTTGCTCCTAGACTTTTCCACTTCACAATAACAGCTCTGTTGACCGGGGCAGCTCTAAGCAAGGCAGACATTTGACGACCTGACTTGTTGGAAAGGTGGCATCCTATGACGGTGCCGCGTTGAAAGTCACTGAGCTCTTCAGTAAGGCCATTCATTCCATTTGCCAATGTTTGTCTATGAAGATGTGTGGCTGAAATAGCTGAATCCACTCATTTGAAGGGGTATCCACATACCTTGTATATATAGTGTACCATTGACTGTCATACCTTGTCCATAGACTTGGTAAACTATATCCCTTTAGTCTACCAAAGCCTTGAACTTTAGGCTATGAAAACGGTACACCAAGTTAGGAACAAATATTCAGATGCGTCTTTCATGCCTAGGGTTTCCACTTACATTGGCAACAGAATGGTCTCCATCTAAAGTTCTGGCGGGTAGTAGGCCTATTCGGAAACTTGATCCTCTGCTCTGTCTCCCGAGACAAATTTAGTCAGGATAAATGGATCCTCATGCAAAGGAGGACACACCGACGACACACACACAATGCTGTGATAATAACACTGTATCCGCCTGGGTTAACAACCACACAAGTTTATTGTGATCCAGCTTGGAAATCCTGTATCTTTCGGGCTTTGTTTTTCTCCTGCAAACTGGTAAGTACAGTGATAGAAAAACAATAACTTGCTGACAGAAAACTGTAGAGTAAGGCCAGGCAATAGATAACTGATAGTTTTACAATTAGGACTAACAGTATGTAAATTAGCAATCTCAGCCAGTGATTCTTAAAGGTGGGGGAACAAAGTATCTTTGTTGTCAAATCAGCTTAGCTAATGATCAACACTTTCTGTTGATTTTGTTTAGACGACAGTACTTGCTAGTGTAGCGTGGTTCGTTCTGCGTTGTGTGATTTAAGTGGGACACTGCCACAACTGGTCTGCCGGTTGGATTTTTTTTATTTGTCCTGCACACGAAGAGACAACACAATATTTTAGCCCTTGGTGCAGTCACAGCTCTCAGGCACCTCGCTAGCCGAAGGTCAGGCAAAAGAGAGCGCCAAAAATAAATAACAGGTGCTTCGTGCACAACAGCACACCACACAATACAAGTAAAATGACATACAACATAATTCGGACAAAATAAAAGACATACCTGCACACGAAGAGACAACACACATTATGTTAACCCTTGGCGCAGTCACAGCTCTCAGGCACCTGCGCGAGCACATGGAAACTCACTCAAACACTGTCCCAAGTACTCACAAGTTACAATAGGTACCCTAGTTAGCAAGTTCGGTGAAACTTGTTAACATAAATCTTTATATTGTCCACACTGTAACAAAACTAATGGTTGCATAACAGCACATTGTGTAACATTACCACGGTTTTATATTGAACAATTGCGGAGCCAAGGACAACATAACTCGCTAGCCGAAGGTCGGGCAAAAGGGAAAAATAAGGGGGTACAATGGTAACCTGCGATGGACCAAACCAAAATATACAAAACCTTTACAATCATGTGTATGTACAATATAGATAGGAAAAAGTGTTTGTACACCAAAAAAATAACATTAGCTATGCAGCTGTAATTTAAAAAAACAACACACTGAAATATTATTATTATCAAATGATTAACATCCCCTCTTGACCTGGCCTATTCGAACTGGTCCTTGTGTGCAACTTGGTGCATAATCTAGAGGAACAGCATCACACTGCTACACTAGCCTGGCCCCAAATCACTACTGTGTGCTCTGGAGAACTCACTCTGCAGTCTATTGTTATCATGATATATAATGTATGTATAACAATGATACTCAGAGGAATTGAATAAATCACATACAGATCTTGGACCAGACTACTGTACGTGTCACTTTATAAGGCACTTGGAACCAGAGACCGATAGACCTACAGTATCAGTGTTAATAGGGGTGAAGGCTGCGTGCTAATGGACATGGACTGACCCTTTAATGGGTGAATTCCGATATGTGAGACCCTTCTGGTATGGCAAATAGCATTCTCTAAAACCCTCCGAGCTGTCATTTATCAGGGACCCAGGGGAAAAGACAAGGGCACAGCTGTCTGTCTGTCAGTCAGACGAATCAGGGGGGACGGAGGGATATAGGGGATGGCAGTGCCAGACAGTGTCATTCCTCCCTCCATGGCCCTGACTGGGTGGACCTGCTGAGGGTCATGCCCCACATACCTCCCCAGGGGTCCATACCCTGGCCCCATTTCTCAGGGGCCACTGGGTCACCCATTACCAAAGCTAGGCTTTTAGACTCACTTAAAAAAACAGACTGTTAGCCTCTTAATTTGGACTATTTTTGGATTCAACTCATTTTGAAGTCCATTTGTTTTGAAAGTATCTGGCTTATGGAAGGGGTTCATTTTTAAGGCATGGAATTGGCGCTCTCTGGTTAAGTTTGTGATAACACTCCATTGAGAGAGACTTTCCTGTCTTCAAGATGGCCCTAACATCAGAGACGATGACAGAGATATGTCTAGACCTGGACTGCTTCGACGAGGAGAGGAAACTGTACTCGGCAGAATCACTGAACGACCTCCACAAGATGAACGTGTGCTCCGACCCCAAGGACCTGCTGAAACTCACAGGTTGGTGTTTATTAATGAATGAATTGTCATATTCATTCCCACGTCATATGCATGCAGACTGTAGGTCAGTCAGTCCACAGACACTATTCTCTTGAGGCTGTGTGGAATCTTACAATATATACGCTCTTTATCTATCTGTGGGTTATTCAGTCCGAGATACAAAGAAGAAGGAGTGTTCCTCGGAGGGTACGAATTCCATCAGGCTATTGAATGCATTCTCTGACCTCACCTCACTTTTGTCTAGACTCAATAGCTGTGCTTGTTTCACTGAATGACTTAGCACTTTCTCTTCACTAAACCTCTCTAGGATTACCAATATGTGTTTTCCATGGTGAACAACAATATTGTCTAGACCTTTTGAGAGCTTGAAGGTCTGAACAGCAGAGAATAGCTCTTAGTGATGAGTAGTTATGCTCCAGTCTCCGGTCATGTTAGAGTTAGTCCCCCCAGGGTAATAGAGGCATCCAGCCTATCGAAGCCTAAGAACAGGTGTGACCATGTCTGCGCGCGCACGCACGCACGCACGCACAAACACACACACACACACACACACACACACTTCCAGATGGATGCTAACCACTTTCATGCTAACCACTTTCATCTCCATAGCATTTACCCCCCCCACCACACACACACTCACACTGTCCACCCCACCAGCCCTCCACCCCTGTATACAGTTGGCCCTGGAGCCAGCCAGCTCTGCTGCCTATCACAATAAAAAAATTGTCACAGAACGCCTCACTCCTCATGTTTTCTTCTCAGGGGCTCACTGTTGTGTGTGCTGCTGTGTTGACAAAATGGCAGCTCCCGCTGATGGATGTAAACACACTGGGAGATGCATGCATTGCTTTCACAGTGTCCAGGTGACTCCTAGCATATACAGTATATCTAATCTGAACCTCTCCATGGTGACGAGTGTTGGGTGCCTATAAATCAGATGCAGCAAACTAGTCTTCAGAGGTACTGTAAGAGCAAGAAAATAACAGCTGAACTGAGTGCTGGCTGGCTGCAGTGGTGGCACGGCCGTCCATGTCTCTAGGGAGACTGGGATCCTGGGAGAGCGGCCACCTGTTAGTGTGTCACCTCCGCTGGGGTATAATTAGCCAGCTCTGGCCTCGAGGCTCTCTGCCTTAGTGACAAGGCACAAAGGAAGTGTGGGGCTATGGTTGTGTCAGAGAAACATTCACTGAGAGGTGCAGGTACACGTATAGGCTCACAGTGAAGTGTTTTTACGGACCTGGTTTCAAGATGGTGGATGTCAATCTTTTTTTACAGAAAGAATTATGATGGAGGGAGGAAATTATGTATTGAGACTGAGCATGCACAAATACGGTGAAGGAATGAAGGAAGAGTTTATAATTTTCTTTCCTCATCAACAAGAAACCAGACAGATAGATAGATAGATAGATAGATAGATAGATAGATAGATAGATAGATACATACATACATACATACATACATACATACATACATACATACATACATACATACATACATATTCTACTATTATTCTACAATGTAGAACATAATAAAAATAAAGAACAACCCTTTAATGAGTAGGTGTGTCCAAACTTTTGACTGTTACTGTATGTGCAAAATGTACTGTTGTATGTACTCAGATATTCATATTATGTACTCTGATTATTAATATGTGCATATCAATAATCCCCCATGATGAGAGGCATGCATTTATTTTGATCAACGACAGAGATCTGACAGAATCCAGGAAATAAAATGTCCCTCACATGGTTTATCTGGAATCAGTTGTACCAGATTGAGTTATAAATGCTCCTGTCATGATGGTCCAGTATATGAATTGTATCTTTTTTATAATATCATGGCTTATTTTCTATGGTAGTGTGATTGGTCTTTAAGAGTTCTGGATATATATAGTAGTAGGCCCTGACTGTCCTCTCCTCGGATTGATTTCAGAACAGCCAATGAGCTCTCAGACCACACCCACTGCTGGAGAAAGAAGAGGGAAGAATGCCAACAGCAATGACCAGTGTGGTGATACTGATGGTATGGTTAGTTTACAAAGCAAGTTAGGATAACAAACGTTGCTGGTTAGGATCATTAACGTGGCAGGTTAGGTAAATTAAAGTAGCAGGTTAGGAGAATGAGATTATGCTTAGGAAAAGGTTTAGGGTAAGATTTAGCTTCAATGCTTCCCGACGCGACCACTAGATGGAGCTGTAGGCCAACTCCATCTAGTCACAACGTTAGAACTTAAACAATCCATCTGTGGCGACAAATCATCAGTATCATAACACGGGCAGCAGGTTAGGGCAGCAAAAGCATACAAATATATTCAGGGGCGTCATGCACCCATTATTGTAGAGGAGGCACAAAGTATGTGAGGATGGAGGGGGGTTCGCTGAATTTAGCATTTTTCAAACACCTGAAACATAATTTTCCTGCAATCCAGAGCCATAATTATTATGCCTAATTATACGTTTCAAAAAATATGTCTATGACACCTCTGAATTTATTCCTACTAATTTACCAGGGATCAATCAAAGTACTATCAAAAGACATAGATAAGGCTCCTTGACACACACAAAATATGTTCTAAAAGAGCCAGAGGCAGCGTCTCCATCTACCTCTACAAACAAAACATGAAGCTCAACGATAACCCTTCGAAGAAAAGGTTCAAGTATTTATTAATCTCCCAGACTGCCTGGGTGGTGTGATGCAGCTGGTAAATGTACACAGTGCTGTTGGCATCGAAGAGGAGCGCATCAAGACTCTACACACCAGTGATGTAGAGGAGGGCAGTAAAACATCACACACTCACCATCGACCCAGACTGTTCCTCATCCTCTTCATCCTCCTGACTTTGGCTCTGCTGCTGATCCTGGTGCTGTCTGCCTACGCTGTCCTTCTCATGGGTAACCTAGCAATATTCTACATACATTATTTCAAATGCTATAGGCCTACATCATTCAAGAAACCCAAACCCCACCTGCTTTACGCTATGCAAATATTATGCTATGCAACATATTGATACCCCTATTCATTCATTCAAGCAATCATTCAATCAACTCTATCTTTCCATGTTGTGTCCTCAGTTGAGACAACATCTAGGATGGGCGAGTTAGCAGGCGGTAGTGAGGTGGAGAGGACTTACCTGGAGGAGATGAGACAGTGGAAGACTCTCCTTCAACAGTACCTGGACCTCAGCCAGAACCACTGCTCATAGTGAGGTACCGCTTCTCTCCAGCCTTCCTCTCAATGCTCACAAGAGAGTGTGGCTCATAATACACTTTACACAGACAGAACGCATGTTGAAACAGCATGCTTGCCAAAGAGAGAGGGTCGGTCGCTCTTCGTCAGCCTCCTAAGCAGTTCTTAGAAAGGATTTAGACGTAAGTCTTTTGTCTTGGTGCGGTCTGCTGCGCTTGATGCAGGGCCGACTTGAACGGAGCACTTACCTCAAAAGAGGCCGTATGGGTTAATGGCACAATTTATTTCTTGATGATATGGCTCTGTGACTGTCCCTCTCCTCTCCTCCTCCTCTCCCGTATCATATAGGTTCTGTTATGATAGGTTATGTGAGGAGAGAATGATACAGTGGATTATTTAGGGCCTGTTTTAATCAAATAAATGATTATGAAGGGGGTGAAGGGATACTGTACGGCTGTAGAATCTAAATTTATAATAGGTGGTATTTGAATGCGTTGTATTTGGCATTATTTTAAACAGTTTATAATTGTGTATTCATGTCTTCATCTTTATAATTTTTTAAAAACATTTACATTTTCTGAGAGTATGTCTGAGTAATCTCAAGCAGACTGTAGTTTTTATTTTCCACCAGCAGGTGGCAGTTATTTCCCACTAAACTGAATGGAATGGCAAGTCTTTATGCACTATACTGTACAAACAGAGAGCCTTGGGAATATCACATTGGTGCTTCTTTCACTTCTGAAACTACTCCACTGTGGATAAGGAGCACCCCCCTATCCACATTGACGGGATCGCAGTGGAGAAGGTGGACAACTTAAAGTTCCTCGGCGTACACATCACTGACAAACTGAAATGGTCCACCCACACAGATAGTGTGGTGAAGAAGGAGCAACAGTGCCTCTTCAACCTCAGGGGACTGAATATATGGGTATTTGCACCTAAAACCCTCACAAACTTTTACAGATGCACAATTGAGAGCATCCTGTCGGGCTGTATCACCACCTGGTATGGCAACTGCACCGGCCGTAACTGCAGGGCTCTCCAGAGGGTGGTGCGGTCTGCCCAACGCATCACTTGGGGCAAACTACTTGCCCTCCAGGACACCTACAGCACCCGATGTCACAGGAAGGCCAAAAAGATCATCAAGGACAACAACTACCCGAGACACTGCCTGGTCACCCCGCTATCATCCAGAAGGCGAGGTCAGTACAGGTGCATCAAAGCAGGGACCGTGAGACTGAAAAACAGCTTCTATCTCAAGGTCATCAGACTGTTAAATAGCCATCACTAGCACCGTAGAGGCTGCTGCCCTATAGACATAGACTTGAAATCACTGACCACTTTAATAATTGGAACACTTGTCACTTTAATAATGTTTACATATGTTGCATTACTCATGTCATATGTATATACCTTATTATATTTTATTCTACCATATTTTTGTCTATGCCGCTTCGAAATTGCTCATCCAAATATTTATATATTCTTAATTCCATTCCTTTACTTTAAATTTGTGTGTATTGTGTTTAAATGTTGTGAAATTGTTAGAAATTATTTGTTAGATATTACTGCACTGTTGGAGCTAGAAACACAAGCATTTCGCTACACCCGCAATAACATCTGCTAAACATGTGTATGTGACCAATACAATTTGATTTGATTTATCTCATTTGCCTTTCTGTAAACATTCAACAGACGCTGATCTACAGCAGCGAATTTGTGAAAACAATGTTTGTTTGCCATAAGAAAATATATGCATTTTTGTTTTAATCTGATGATATAATCACTTAACAGACCAATGAAATAGTTTGTTGAACTAATCCACTTTGTAAAACAGCAACCCATCAGTCTACACATTATTGTATGTCATTGGGTGTCCAGACATAATAGTTTCTGGGCCTGAGTCAAGTGGTACGCATTTGTCATGCTGGGCACAGATGCATTGTAGCTCCTACTCTGTGCGGCAGTGGGACTTAGATGTTCACCCAGCGAAGCATGTACACACACACACACACACACACACACACACACACACACACACACACACACACACACACACACACACACACACACACACACACACACACACACACACACACACACACACACACACACACACACACACACACACACACACACACACACACACACACACACACACACACACACACACACACACACACACACACACACACACACACACAGCGCTCTGGCAGTGGAGCCAACGCCTCAGCGGGGAACCCGACTTCATCTCCTCTTTAGAAACATTGCCTAGGAGCCCAAAACACAGCCACCCTGACAGAAAGGGAGAGATACAGGGGCCAATAGTGAAGTTTACCTATATCATGTGCTGAACACCCTTTCATACCCTTAATATGCTGGTGAGTGAGACTATTCTGTACCCTTTCGTAGCCTTCTTACACAGGTTAATAAAAACATTATTATACATCCTCTTGCCCTGGGTGTCCTTATAGAATGGAGATGTCAGTATCTCAATGGGACTAACCCGGATACACGATAAAGGATGTATAAAACCACATGGAAAAGAATAATCAAAGTCAAATAAGAATCTCGTACGGCTGATTATATGTCAGTGGTGTATTTGTATACGTGTTATCTTGAATGCCTATGTGGCAACACGATTGAATACTGTATAAGCTTTGTGATGTCTGCTGATGTAAAACGGGCTTTATAAATACAGTTGATTTGAGTTGAATACAGGACTGTGACGATTTCCCTCCATAGATATGGTGTGTGATACCCGAGAGGACGTAGCTTACATGTCTCTTCTATGGTTTTAATACAACACATGCAACACCAACAGTAAGTCAGCTATTACACGAATCTTCTATAAATATTGCATATGTATTTGCTGCAGGTTGAAAATAAGAATCTTGCTCAATTCTTCTTTATGTTTTCTGTATTGGACTTGTGCTATCAGTTTAAACTGCAGCTTGTACATGTTCATTGTATATTCTGGTCCCAACTATACAGACTGTAATGCCATGTCTCCTTATAGCTGGATCTTCGTTATTAATTCACGAGGTCATCCATTTATCTGTCAATCATGGGATGGAAGTGGTCGCCCCTGAATCATGCATTTTATAGCACAAATTAAAGTGTGTGTGTGTGTGTGTGTGTGTGTGTGTGCGCGCACATGTGTGTGCTTAGTCTAACCTGAGTGCATTAAACAGCTGACTCTCATACAATACCTGAATACAGAGGAGTGGGGCATGTACTGGCTGTCATACGATTAACATGCCCGCACACACACACACTCCTCACACACACAGAAGCTTGCCTTTGCCGGGGAGGTTGTTGCCAAGCGGCTCAGAGGGAGAGAGCAAGCCGATTGGCTCATTCCCATGACTGGAGAATCCCCCACCAGTCCGACGGTCTTCTCTCTCCTCTAAAACAGGAACCTTTTAACTTGTTTTCCCATCTCCCCCACCAACCACTGGTTCTCTCGTTACACTCCCCATCAGCCCACACAGCCCATCCTCTTTTGATTAGGTTTGTTTCAAAGGAGCTGTTTTACTATCAGCGCTACGGTACAGTAGCCAAGGTGAGGGACACTCATTTTCATCTGACAGATCTATCCTCGGGATCGTAATTACACAAATGATGAGTGTATCCTTATGCCAAGATCACAGAACAGTGTGGATGGAAGTATTGTGCTTTCCGTAAAAGAAGGGATTTTTTTTTATAACATTCTGCGCTCTTTACTTGATAAAAGGACATGAAGGTTAGCTGTGTGAGGCAGAAAATGGATAACTGTGTATTAACACGAGAGGCTCGTAGAACACAGACAAATCTATGTAGACATGTAGAGTAGACAGTTACTTCACAGAGCTTCCTTGTCCGTGGCTTCTGGTTGCTGATAACACTGAGGACTGAGATGTCTTGCCTTGGGGCTGGGGCTGGTGTGTGTGTGTGTGTATGTGTGTGTGTGTGTGTGTGTGTGTGTGTGTGTGTGTGTGTGTGTGTGTGTGTGTGTGTGTGTGTGTGTGTGTGTGGCCGGTCTGCACATTTGCGCGTGCGTGTGTGAGTTTGTGCGCGTCCGTGTGTACATATCCATGTGTGTGTGTGTGTGCGCTTGCGTCTCTCGGCAAGAGTGTAAGAGTGTGCCAGTGAATTAAACAAGGTCATCAAGTGCCAGGCTAGCAGCAATGATTTCCTCTAAAGGAATACTCCCATACAGTATTGCAGCCGTCTGAACACCCCTCAACCTTATCTATTGTAATCTAAGGTGCAATTACCGTCAGTTAGCCATCCGCCACCCGCCATATATCCTTCAACTCATATTAATATGCATTCAGGGTTCAAATGCATTCCATCATATTTCTTTACAAGGGCAGTAAATACATCGCCATTATTTATGGCGGCCGTTTCACTTTCCATCAGCACTGTCACTGCTTTCCCGTTTACTGTAACATTTTGTTCTCCTCTCTAACAGGAAACAGTCATTTACCGTCAGTAGCTGCATAGTCACCCTATCCCTGGTCTGCCTCTGCATTGATGAAGGATGTTCTGGTCTGCCTCTGTACTGATGAAGGATGTTCTGGTCTGCCTCTGTACTGCTGAAGGATGTTCTGGTCTGCCTTTGTATTGCTGAAGGATGTTGTGGTCTGCCTCTGCATTGCTGAACGATGTTCTGGTCTGCCTCTGTACTGCTGAACGATGTTCTGGTCTGCCTCTGTACTGCTGAACGATGTTCTGGTCTGCCTCTGTACTGCTGAACGATGTTCTGGTCTGCCTCTGTATTGCTGAAGGATGTTCTGGTCTGCCTCTGTATTGCTGAACGATGTTCTGGTCTGCCTCTGTACTGCTGAAGGATGTTCTGGTCTGCCTCTGTATTGCTGAACGATGTTCTGGTCTGCCTCTGTATTGCTGAACGATGTTCTGGTCTGCCTCTGTACTGCTGAACAATGTTCTGGTCTGCCTCTGTATTGCTGAACGATGTTCTGGTCTGCCTCTGTACTGCTGAACGATGTACTGGTCTGCCTCTGTACTGCTGAACGATGTTGTGGTCTGCCTCTGTACTGCTGAAGGATGCTCTGGTCTGCCTCTGTACTGCTGAACGATGTACTGGTCTGCCTCTGTACTGCTGAACGATGTTCTAGTCTGCCTCTGTATTGCTGAAAGATGTTCTGGTCTGCCTCTGTACTGCTGAACGATGTACTGGTCTGCCTCTGTACTGCTGAACGATGTTCTGGTCTGCCTCTGTATTGCTGAAAGATGTTCTGGTCTGCCTCTGTATTGCTGAAAGATGTTCTGGTCTGCCTCTGTACTGCTGAAGGATGTTCTGGTCTGCCTCTGTCCTGCTGAACGATGTACTGGTCTGCCTCTGTACTGCTGAACGATGTTCTGGTCTGCCTCTGTACTGCTGAAAGATGTTCTGGTCTGCCTCTGTACTGCTGAAAGATGTTCTGGTCTGCCTCTGTATTGCTGAACGATGTTCTGGTCTGCCTCTGTACTGCTGAAGGATGTTCTGGTCTGCCTCTGTACTGCTGAACGATGTTGTGGTCTGACTTCGAGTCTCTCCCTGAAGCACACTCACAGACTACTCCTCAGCTCCAGGATCTGCCCACATGTATCTTTTTGAACCGTGATATTCAGATGATGTGACTGGCATTTGAATTCTCTGCTTTCCCCAGTTATTGCACACAAAAGAGAAAGCAGATGACTAGCTAGACCAGGAAAAGGCACTGGATTCGTCAGAAAAAGTATGATTTTCATCACAGCTGATAGACATGTAACAAATGAAAATCTCATAGATAATCCAGAGGAAGAAATGAGAAGAGTCATCAAAATGGTAATCACATTCCAGACGAACGCTCTGGTTTCATGCATTCAATATCCCTCAGCTGATGCATTATGTTATCCCCTCACCTGAGGGAATGTGTGTGTGTGTGTGTGTGTGTCTATGTCTGTCTGTCTCTGTGTGTATGAGTGCTTGTGTACATGCCTGTGTGTACATATCTGTGTGTGCATGTGTGTGTGTCTGTGATATGATTTGATTTGATTGTGAAGAATGGCCCTTCAGATGCAAATTCAGATGACAAGAACATCATTACAGTCCAATGGTCTCTGGGAATGATATCAGACAGGCTAATTTTAGCCTCCTCTCTCTCTCTCTCTCTCTCTCTCTCTCTCTCTCTCTCTCTCTCTCTCTCTCTCTCTCTCTCTCTCTCTCTCTCTCTCTCTCTCTCTCTCTCTCTCTCTCTCTCTCTCTCTCTCTCTGTTGGTCAGTCAGAGTCCTCTCTCTCTCTCTCTCTCTCTCTCTCTCTCTGTTGTTCAGTCAGAGTCCTATCTATCTCTGCACTGCAGTACACACACTACTGAGCCTGGTGATGCTAAGACACTGACTTCTGACCACAGACTCAGCCAGCCACAGAAAGAACATGAAAATACAAAGTCACTTTGACAATGAAATAGAGGACAAATTGAGAAAATATATCCATTCATTATTTGAGTGGTTTAGTAGTGGTTAGTAGAGGGATATTGTTGGTTTGACATTACGTTTACTACATTGCATATCCAATTGATTTGCATATTCCCCCGTGAAATACACAAACCACATAGACCATATCTAGTATTTCATGCATAAGTCAGCAAGGATAATCTCATTATAAAAATGTGGTTGATAAGTCGCTTCTTCCTGCGCTGTCAAAATAACCAAGAGAAGTGATCTTCACTGCTCTGTGGAGAAAATTAGTACAATGATATAACATTAACAAACTAAATTTTTCAGGTGCCAAGAACTAAAATCATAGAAAGAATTATAATTAGCCTACCTGGTAATCAGTGGCTTACTCCTTCAGCTGTACAAATCACTTCCTCTCTCAACTAGTCAAGCAGTCGCTATAACAACTATCCACCAGGAAAAGAATAATGCATAATATCTTCCAAAATTACACTCTCAAGATGCATCCGCCCGGCCTACAGAGAACACCTGTCTTTGACAAAAATCACAAACACCCTCGCACTCAAATATGAAAGCAAGTGCTTGACTGCTTGCAATTCAAATGATAGATTTCCATTTTGACAGCATGTCAAAGGGATGAATACAAGTCCGTTGAATATTCAGAGTCAAAGCGGGTGTCACTGAAAACCCATGGAGTGGGATCGCTATCCTTTTATCTATTAACCTTTAGTCTGCTGGCCGTGGACAGCTCTCCTCCTCGCCTGGTTATTGATGTCTTCTAATTAGTCTTTCGCTTCAGTTAGATCCCCTACCTTGTAAATCATCGGCTGAGCTCTTTTGCCCTTTAGAAATTGCAAAATCATTTCTTCTCATTTGGTGATTTACAGTTATTGCACGGTGATGCGCTCCCGAGGTCATTTGATGCTGAAAATGAGCACGGACAGGAAGAGAGTTCAAACCGGTAACTCACGCCTCCTCCTTCTCCTCCTCCCCTAACTCACCATATTGGTGTCCCTGACAACAGATTAGTAATGGGGGAGTTCATATGAAGGGAGACTTGTTTGGAGCTCAAGGTTGTTGCCCCTTAATGTGTGATTAGATTTCTAAAGAGATGCATGATGGGTTACAGATGGAGACAGGTATCTGTTGGACATACCCCAACCTGATGAGTCCCCTTCAGACTTTAGATACAGTGTGTCATCCCACCGTGGCCGTAACTCTCCCTGGATCAGTGGTGAAACCAAAGGGGACCATTATATCTGATTCACTGTGGATACACTGTGGTTTCTCTGATATTTCCCTTTCACACTGTCCTCTACAGCATTGTTACAGCAGCTATGGTGAATGCGTAACCAGGTCAGTTCAGCTCGGCATGGTTTGGCTCAGTTTGGCATTGTGAATCATACAGTACGTCATCCAACGAGGGTCATAATTCATCCTGGATCAGTGGTGAGACCAGTCGATCCATTAGAGGGGCTGTGGAGGGTTAACCGTGCTACAGGTTCCTGGTCAGTTGCTGTGTCACGTTCGTCGTATGGAGGAAGAGAGGAGGACCAAGGCGCAGCGTGAAGTGAATACATTCTTCTATTTATTAAAGAAGAAACGAAGAACACTTGACAAACTTACAAAACAACAAACGAACGTGACGCTATATACAAACAGTGCAGACACAAGCAACTAACATATAGACAATAACCCACAACCCACAATACAAAACAGGCTTCCTAAATATGGTTCCCAATCAGAGACATCTCAAAACACCTGTCTCTGATTGAGAACCATATCAGGCAAAACACATAGAAATAGACAAACCAGACATACAACATAGAATGCCCACACAGATCACACCCTGACCAAACAAAACATAAAACATACAAAGCAAACTATGGTCAGGGCGTGACATGCAGTGCATGCAGTCATCATAGGTGAGCTTAATGCTCAGATGCTCCCCATCTTCCTCTCAACACAACACTAAATCCATCGGTTTTAGATAGTAAGCTATAAAACTATGGACAGATTGACTTTTTGTAGCAGGTTAGGAGAACTTACGCAGCAGGTTCATGGAAATGAATATAGCACGTAAGGAGAATTAGATTAAGGGTTAGCTAAAATGCTAAAATTCTCCACAACGTGACTGAAACGTGCAACTTTTTTACCGTAGCTTTATACCACAACCAATATACCACAACCAACAGCAACATTCACAACCAATCCCATCCCTGCAGACACTTACACCACCACTACCACTACCATCAACACCACCATCACTACCACCACTACCATCACTACCATCTCAATCACCACCACGGCCACCACCACTACCACTACCATCACCATCACCACCACCACCAAAACAACTACCATCACCACCTATATCACTGACACTACCATCACCACCACCATCACAATTACCACAACTACCACCACCACCACAACCACCATTGCCACCACCATCAACACCACCCCCACCACCATCACCACCACCACCACCCCCACCACCACTACCATCACAACCACCATCACTACCATCACCATCACTACAACTACCACCACCACCACCACTACAACTACCATCACCACCTCTACCACCACCATCACCACCACCATCACCACCACTACCATCACCACCACCATCCCAATCACCACAACCACCACCATCACCACCACCACAACCACCACCACCAACACCACCACTACCACCACCACCATCACCACCACCACTACCACCACCACCATCACCACCACCACTACCACCACCATCACCACCACTACCTCCACCACCATTGCCACCACCACCAACACCACCACTACCATCACTACCACTACCACTACCATCACCACCACCACCACCATCATCGCAATAACCAACACCACCACCACCACCACCATCACGACTACCATCACCACTACCATCACCACACCTACCACTACCATCACCACCACCACCATCACCACCACTACCACCATCACCACCAGCACTACCATCACCACCAACACTACCATCACCACCATCACCACCACTACCACCATCACCACCACCACCACTACCACCATCACCACCACTACCACCATCACCACCAGCATCACCACCACTACCATCAGCATCACCACCACTACCATCACCACCACCACCACTAAAACTACCACCACCACCACCACCACCACCACCATCACCACCAGCATCACCACCACCATCACCACCACCACCACTACAACTACCACCACCATCACCACCACCACAACCACTACCATCACTACCACTACCATCACTACCACTACCATCACCACCACCACTACCATCACCATCACCATCACCACCACTACCATCACCATCACCACCACCACCACTGCAACTACCACCACCATCACCACCACCACAACCACTACCACCACTACCATCACTACCACTACCATCACTACCACTACCATCACCACCACTACCACCACCACCACCACCACTACCATCACCACCAACACAACCATCACAATAACCAACACCACCACCCCTACCATCACCACTACCATCACCCCCACTACCACTACCATTACCACCACCACTATCATTACCACCACCACTACCATCACCACCATCTCAATCACCACTACGGCCACCACCACTACCACTACCATCACCATCACCACCACCACCACCAAAACAACTACCATCACCACCTATATCACTAACACTACCATCACCACGACCATCACAATTACCACAACTACCACCACCACCATCACCACCACCACAACCACCATTGCCACCACCATCAACACCACCACCACCATCACCACCCCCACCACCACTACCATCACAACCACCATCACTACCATCACCACCACTACAACTACCACCACAACCACCACTACAACTACCATCACCGCCTCTACCACTACCATCACCACCAACATCACCACCACTACCATCACCACCACCATCCCAATCACCACAACCACCACCACCATCACCACCACCACAACCACCACCACCACCACCACCACTACCACCACCACCATCACCACTATCCCTACCATCACCAACACCACCACCACCACCACTACCATCACCACCATAACCATCACCACCAACACCACTACCACCATCACCACCACTACCACCATCACCAGCCCTACCATCACCACCACCACCACCACCACCATCACCACTACCATCACCACCAGCATCACCACCACTACCACCATCACCACCAACATCACCACCACTACCATCACCACCACCACCACCACTAAAACTACCACCACCACCCCTACCATCACCACCAGCATCACCACTACCACCACTACAACTACCACCACCATCACCACCACCACAACCACTACCACCACTACCACTACCATCACTACCACTACCATCACCACCACTACCATCACCACCACCACCACCACCATCACCACCACTACCATCACCATCACCACCACCACCACAACCACTACCACCACTACCATCACCACCACTACCACCATCACCACCACTACTACCAGCACCACCAACACAACCATCACAATAACCAACACCACCACCACCACCACTACCATCACCACTACCATCACCCCCACTACCACTACCATTACCACCACCACTACCATTACCCTCACCACTACCATCACCACCACCACCACCACTACCATCACCACCACCACCACCACTACCACTACCATCACCACCAACACAACCATCACAATAACCAACATCACCACCACTACCACTACCATCACCACCACTACCACTACCATCACCACCACCACCATCACCACCATCACCATCACAATCCCCACCACCACCACCTCCACCATCACCACTACCATCACCACCACCATCACGACCACCACCATCACCACCACTATCATCACCACCACCATCACCACCACTACCACCACTATTACCATCAACACCACCACTACCATCACCATCACCACTACCACCACCACTACCACCACCACCACTACCATCACCACTACCACCATCACTACCACTAGTACTACCATCACCACTACCACTACCACCACCATTACCACCATCACCACTGCTACCACTACTACCACCACCACCACTACCATCACCACTACCACCACCACTACCATCATCACCACTACCATCACCACTACCATCACCACCACCATCACCACCACTATAGTTAACTACACCATATATCATAGTGCCCAACAGCACAGCCAGACACAAATAAGCACAAACCGACACATCTCGACCCCCTGACCCCGTCCTTGGTTGATAGAGTGAGGGAAAGTGTGTGTGTGTGTGGTGGTGGTGGTGGTGGGGAAGGGGGGAAGACAGAGAGAGGAGGATGAAAGCAAAGTGTAGAAAGCGATAGTAGATGGAGAGAAGAGCACCATCTGCTATAGTATTCCTGATTACTTAACTGGTGAATTAGGCACAATCAGCCTTGATCCACTTTAATCGTGTTAACTCCTGATAGGCCCTGCGGGATCTGTGGGATGGAAGTTCACTTCCAGCATCTGCTGTGGGGCTGTGACTCTTGATTAACCAAAGTCGTTACATGGAAGGAAGGTCTCCACTTTGATTACCTTGACTGTCCACAGGTATATGATTGAAGGGGTAGGAGGAAAGACTAGTAAAATACAGGCATCAGATGACCCAATGGGCACAGACGTCAATTCAATGTCTATTCTACATTGGTTCAACGTCATTTCATTGACATTTCATTCAACCAGTGGGGAGTGAGGATTCTTCTGAGAAGTATCTAATCTAATTGATGTTTTGTATACATCAACATTGTATTTGTATATTGATCTATTTACAGTATAGCATCCATTAACAAAAAACAGTCTCATCTCATCTTGGCTCAAGAAATCTGTCGCTATAAACCAGACCCAGCTGGTGTGTGTATTGGACAGTGCACCACCAGGGCTATTTTCTCCATCAATATCCGCTCATCTAATAAATGCACCAGATTGAGAAATAAAATTGAGTTTCATTTCCAGCCTGCGGCGGGCCATATTGAAACCTATTGATTGCCTGTGATTGCGTTTCTCACTCCAGGCCAGGCACGGCCTCCCTGTTTGTGGTGCGACGATGTGATAGGCTGTCTCCCATCCAACAACCCCCCCCCCCCCCCAATGGTACAGCGAACAGACACAGAGAACACAACTCGGCCCGACCGCCGAACGCACTGGCACTTAACCTTGAAACCCTATTCAGAGTGCCTCTATGAATAATTCTCCTGAGAGAGGGAGGGAGAGAGGGAGAGAAAGGGAGGGAGCGATAGAGGGGGAGAGAAAGAAGGAGGGGATAAAGGGAAGGAGGAGGAGCGATAGTGTGGGAGAGATGGAGAGAGGGAAAATTAGAGAGAGGGAGTGAGAGAAACAAAGGGAGGAAGAAAGAGGAGAGAGAACGGGATGTAGAGAAAGACAGCGAGAGAGGTAGAGAATGGGTAATAATAGAACCACACAGATTGTGAGGGGAGGTAGAGGTGGAGGGGAAGGCATGGAGAGGAGAGGAGTAGAGGGGGGAAGCCAGAAAGGTCACCAGGCAAAAATGATAAAGTAATCTATATTAGTTTTTCTCTGCTTCTGTACAGAAGGCTGGCTTTCATCCAGAAGACTAGCTATTAGTACCTGTAGTATTCAAAGTAACAGCAATTCTCAGGTCATTATGTGTAAAAATAACTAATTGTAGGCCTCTCCAGACCCAGCAGGTTCATATGAAGGCTGAAAACAAACAAGTGTTTGAATTGTTTCAACAAGACGCAAAGTAACTGCAAGATGCTACAGAAAAGTGCTGTGTCCACATTATAATGGCCTTAGCTCTGCTTCAGATATGACAATCCGGGCCTATAGCTGTAATCATTAAAGGCGTTAGTGGTGGTGGTGGAGGTGGCATCGGGCCAGTAGTGGCAGAGGCTTGCTGGAGACGACACCCTGCAGAGCCATTTGTGAAAGCCAATAAAGTTCCTGAAGGTCAGGGACTGCTAGTCCTGGAGGGCCCCTGTCCTCCCCTCCTCTGCTCCTCTCCTTTCCTCCTCCGCCTCTACTCTCAGCTCAGCCCGAACCACTGATGCAACAAATAAGAACTCCCCTCCCTGTGGCACAGACCAGCTCCGAAGACCCTAAGAGTGGCAAGAGGCCCCTTCACTCAGAGAAACTCTGAGAGGGAGAGTGTGACTACAGGACTCAGATTTTATTTCCAGTTTTACCATTGTACCCACAAGGGCTACAAGGTGAGAGCCAGAACAATATTGACAAACAAGATATTTGGTTTTAAGCAGGAAAGGTGCAGACAGTAGGGGAGCGATGGGGGCCCAAAAAGTTCTGCCGCAAACAATGTAATCATTCTATTGCATTTTTTGGGATAGACTAAATTAAAATATCTCACACTGCGAGGTACTTGGTTTGTAACACCGTCTGGCCTTTTTAAGTGAAAGCAATTTAGTTCTCGATATTAGCCATGGCTGGGCTCTCCGGCGCCTCTCTTCTACAGAGTGGCTGGTTTTCAGATCAAGACGGGGTGACCTGTTAGGGCAGCTGAACCCCTCGCTTACAGTCCCATCTCTCAAGATCCTTCAGATGTGCCTGTGCATATCTCTGGCTGATTGGCTGTGACTTCTTTAAGCGGGTGGAGGGCTTAGTCGGACATTGTCGAGAATGTCGATGCAGGTCAATCAGTCTGTTGTCATCTGGCTGAGGGGATCCAATGATCTCCCAGCCAATCAGCGGTATTGTACATGTGGTCCATATGCAAATAGACAGGGCTGATTTTGGGTCCTTAATTGGCTTAAAATCACCAGAATGTTGTTTGGCAGGCTACGATTGCTTTCAGTATGGCTATCTTAAAGAGGTGAAATGTGGAACTGTGACCCAAGCCCGATGTTGGTTTGCCTCTTGTATCGAACCAAACACACCTGTTCTGCAGAATCAGTGTGGGTATAAGTTTTTGGCTTGGCCGCCTGCTTTGCTGATTAGAATGAAAAAGGTCACAAGCCAAATTTGCCTGAGCGCTTAATTCATCAAATCAGAGCGACAATAAATCCAGCTGCTTTTAACGGTGGAGAAATGCAGCAACGCAGCCTATCCAGAAGAGCTCTCCATCATCCTGTCTTGAAGCTCTATTAGGGGGGGTGCACAGTGTTTCCCAACATATAAATCAACTCAATAATATCACTGGAATATGGTTGCTGACCACAGTCACCACAGGGGCTAGGCTGGGCTGCTGGGGGGATCCCTTCGGTCTTCAAACATGGTTGAAACACACACACACACACACACACACACACACACACACACACACACACACACACACACACACACACACACACACACACACACACACACACACACACACACACACACACACACACACACACACACACACACACACACAGTCTTATTTCACAACAGAATCCTTGTCACGCTCTGACCTTAGATATCTCTGTTTTCTTTATATTTTGGTTAGGTCAGGGTGTGACGAGGCGAGGGTGGGTATGCTACTTTTTGTATTATCTAGGGTTTTTGTATGTCTAGGGCTTTTGTAGGTCTAGGTTCCAGGACAATCCTCCAGGAATATAAAGAGGAAAAGCAACTCCAGGTGGAGTACAAACATGATTAATGTTATTGATGGTAATGAATGGTGTGGTGTGGATGATGTTGGACGCAGTAATAGCTCACACTGGTTGGATCTCTTTCTGGGTCATACGTTTTAACCCCCAGACTCACATATCGTCCATAGCCGATACTCTCATGGAGGCCATATTGAATTAGGGGCCTCTAAATCCATATTAGGGGCCTCTAAATCCATGTTTAACTGATAATACGGCTGGTGACAAGGACAGCCTACTGACTATGGTCTCCCTCTGGTCACACTGGAATAAGATAAGGAGGTTAAACTACCACTGTGTGACTAGGGGAAATGGCAGCACTGGGGAGTTGTCTGTAGCCTACATAATATATTCGCTAAGACAAAACAGGATCTCACCTATAAAGTAAACTTCTTTGACAATCTTAAATCAAATGGCAATTCGGTAAATTAACATTCACATTGGTGCATTTAACATAAACACAACACAACTAAAACCTGTTGAGGACAGAGGGCGCTGTTTTCACTTTGGGGGAAAATCGTTCCCAATTTAAACGGCCTCGTACTCAATTCTTGCTCGTACAATATGCATATTATTATTACTATTGGATAGAAAATACTCTCTAGTTTCTAAAACCGTTTGAATTATATCTGTGTGTAAAACAGAACTCATTTTGCAGCAAACTTCCTAAAAGGAAGTGGAAAATCTGAAATCAATGCTCTGTTCTAGGGCCTGCCTATAAATGTCCTTGATATTTATTAGTATAGATGCACTTCATACGTCTTCCACTAGATGTCGACAGGCAGTGAGAAAAGAAATGGAGTGTATAATTTGATCTGGGGTCGAATAAAAGCTCTCGGCATGACGTGTCACCGGTTTCCTGTTTTCTGGAGAGCGCGTGAAGGGACCTGGTTTTGCCTTCTGAAAAGCTGCCGTTATAGACGACTAATATCTCCGGCTTTGATTTTATTTGATACATGTGACAATATCATCGTAAAGTATGTTTTTTCAATATAGTTTTATTAGATTATTGAAATTTATTCGGGACGTTAGGCGTGTTGCGTTGTGTGCCTTTGTTCAGGAAGGAGAGCTTCGCGCCACTTTGCTAGCTTTCCGTGCTAATTGACTGGAGAAGAGGACATTCTAAATCCAAACAACGATTGTTCCCGACAAAGGACCCCTTGTACAACATTCTGATGAAAGATCATCAAAAGTAGGACCCATTTTATGATGCTATTTCATATATCTGTCGAACATGTGAAATAGTCGTTTGCGCCCAGATTTTGGGTACTCTCTCGCTATAACTAAGCTGGATGTCGTAATGAAATTATTTTTAGAATTCTAACACGGCGATTGCATTAAGAACTAGTGTATCTATCATTTCCTATACAACATGTATTTTCTAGTAACGTTTATGAATAGTTATTTGGTCAGAATAGTTGAGTGTCATAAAAATATCCGCACATTCTGGGAAAAAGATGCTACGTTAGCACAATGTATAATAACCACTGATTTCAGCTCTAAATATGCACATTTTCGAACATAAGTGTATGTATAACCTGATGTTATAGGACTGTCATCTGATGAAGGTTTATGAAGGTTAGTGAAAATTAATATCTTTTGCTGGTTTATTCCCTATCGCTAACGTGCCTATTGCTATCGCTAACATGCCCTGATGAATAAATGCGGTAGTGTGGTAGGCTATTGTAGTAAGCTAATATAATGCTATATTGTGTTTTCGCTGTAAAACACTTAAAAAATCGGAAATATTGGCTGGATTCACAAGATGTGTCACGCCCTTTTTTTATCCCATTTTCTCCCCAATTTTCGTGGTATCCAATCGCTAGTAATTACTACCTTGTGTCATCGCTACAACTCCCGTACGGGCACGGGAGAGACGAAGGTCGAAAGCCATGCGTCCTCCGAAGCACAACCCAACCAGCCGTACTGCTTCTTAACACAGCGCGCCTCCAACCCGGAAGCCAGCCGCACCAATGTGTCGGAGGAAACACCGTGTACCTGGCCCCCCTTGGTTGGCGTGCACTGCGCCCGGCCCGCCACAGGAGTCGCTGGAGCGCGATGAGACAAGGATATCACTACCGGCCAAACCCTCCCTACCCCGGACGACGCTATGCCAATTGTGCGTCGCCCCACGGACCTCCCGGTCGCGGCCGGCTGCGACAGAGCCTGGGCGCGAACCCAGAGACTCTGGTGGCGCAGTTAGCACTGCGATGCAGTGCCCTAGACCACTGCGCCACCCGGGAGGCCCTTTTTTTCATTTTTT
Source organism: Salvelinus fontinalis (assembly GCF_029448725.1). Taxonomy (NCBI): domain Eukaryota; kingdom Metazoa; phylum Chordata; class Actinopteri; order Salmoniformes; family Salmonidae; genus Salvelinus; species Salvelinus fontinalis. The sequence continues at coordinate 18,197,674 of NC_074703.1, read as the reverse complement.
TTTTCTTTATGTTTTTTAGTTAGGTCAGGGTGTGACATGGGGAATGTATGTGTTTTGTAGTGTCTATGGGGTGTTGTATGTGTATGGGGCAGAGTAGAGTATAGTTGTCTAGTTATGTCTATGTGTCACGTTCCTGACCTGTTTTCCTTTGTCATGTATTTGTTTTAGTTGGTCAGGGCGTGAGTTGGGTGGGTTGGTCTAGGTTTGATTTTCTATGTTGGGATTTTGTGTTCGGCCTGGTATGATTCTCAGAGACAGATGTCAATCGTTGTCCCTGATTGAGAATCATACTAAGGCAGCCAGGGTTTCACTTGTGGTTTGTGGGTGTTTGTTCCTGTGTCAGTGTTTGGGCCACACAGGACTGTTTTGGGTTAGTCACGTTTGTTGGTTCTTGTATTTTGTAGTGTTTGTTGTTTTTCCATTAAATAATGAATACTTACCAATCCGCATCTTGGTCCGATCCATGCTCCTCCTCGTCTGAGGATGGCACCAGCCTTACAGGTGGTGTCCCCGGTTCGCCTGCATAGCCCAGTGCGGGCTATTCCACCTCGCCGCACTGGCAGGGCTACGGGGACCATTCAACCTGGTAGGGTTGGGGAGGCTCGGTGCTCAAAAGCGTGTCCTCCTTCACGGTCCGGTATATCCGGCGCCACCTTCCCACCCCAGCCCAGTACCATCAGTGCCAACACCACGCACCAGGCTTCCAGTGCGTTTCCAGAGCCCTGTTCCTCCTCCACGCACTCTCCCTGTGGTGCGTGTCTCCAGCCCAGTGCCTCCAGTTCCGGCACCACGCACCAGGCCTACTGTGCGCCTCAGCAGGTCAGAGTTGTTTGTCTTTAATTTGCTGCACACCATCGATTTTTCAGAAATGTTTTATGATGAGTATTTAGGTATTTGATGTTGGTGTCTGTGATTACTCTGGCTGCTTCGGTTCTATTTCTGACGGTAGCTGTGATGGTAGCTGCAATGTAAAACTGATTTATACCTCAAATATGCACATTTTTCGAACAAAACATAGATTTATTGTATAACATGTTATAAGACTGTCATCTGATGATAGTTTGGTTTAGTTTGGTTGGTTCTTGGTTAGTTAGGTTGGCTTTGTGCATGCTACCTGTGCTGTGAAAAATGTCTGTCCTTTTTTGTATTTGGTGGTGAGCTAACATAAATATATGTGGTGTTTTCGCTGTAAAACATTTTAAAAATCGGACATGTTGACTGGATTCACAAGATGTGTATCTTTCATTTGCTGTATTGGACTTGTTAATGTGTGAAAGTTAAATATTTCTAAAATATTTTTTTTTGAATTTCGCGCTCTGCCTTTTCAGTGGAATGTGGGAGGAGTTCCGCTAGCGGAACGCTGGTGCCAGACAGGTTAACATGAAATCTAACGGATTATGAGGACACACTTTATTTAGATAGTCCATCTGTAGATTAAACATTTCATAAGAAATCCTTATGTCCAGAAAGTGGCCTTTCGGTATTTAATTAGCAGCTTTCCATTGCTCCTCCATCACCCTGAGAGAGAGTTGTTTTAATTAGAGCACTGACAGCTTAAGTTAGTCAGCCTCTTAATTCTCTGTAATGCTGCACACAGCACACACATCAGTAATGCTAATGTGACAGGGACCACACATATAATGCTGAGTGGGATGCTGGGACACACACACACACACACACACACACACACACACACACACACACACACACACACACAGGTAAAAATGCAGGCATTCTTGCACACAGACACATGCACATGCACAAACATGCAAGGACGGATGCATGCACACATTCCCGCAAATCGATAAAACAAACACACTGTGGTCATATGCGGTCATTCGGGGTTAACTCTTGGTTGTGTTATTAACTAATGAGAGTCATTCCATGTTGAGGAGATATGTCTTGACAGTTGAATAGAGGGCTACAGCGCATCAAATGTTTCCTTTAATTCATATTGTCATCAAATGTACATGTTTGCCTACGGCGGGTGTTGATATTGTTATGTGCAACACAAGAAGGTCTTAGAGATGATAAGGGACAGAATTAACTTTACTGGGGGAGGAGGGGCTGGTCCAACTCAAGGCGTCATTAAAAAAATGCATCCCCCTTCCCTAAAAAATATTTTCACATGATCCTAAAATAAATTGAACACCCTCCCTACCCATAGAATGAACTCTATTTACGACTACAAATAGCAAAAAGTGTAGAGACCCTGTGTTTAGAAATGTGGATGCCGGCTTTGCCACTTCAGCATGCTTTTGTTGCACAGTCGATGCCACACAGGTTCACCTACCACCAAACACAAGCTCACTCTCCCTACCTGTTTCATTACACTATGATCAGAGCTGGCTGCAGCCAATGATCAGTTAGGGGGAAATCAGATTTACAAAATTGTTATGACATATTTATAATTGTAAAAAATACATGCAACAAATTTTCCACCAACTGTGCCACACAACCAATAAACTAAGCATACCGACTTCGGGCACTTCATTATCATGGTTGGTGTATACAATGACATTTAATACAGACACATTACAGAGATAGAGACTAAAAATGCTCAACCTCCAGATGAGTATAAGGGGGAAGTTAAGTGCAATTTTTACAAGCTTGTTTGACTCATAGCTTATTCTTTAGATGTTTGGGGCTGCTGGTGAACCATGATGTGCCTCCACCAAACTTTACAGTTGGCACTATGCATTGGGGCAGGTAGCTTTCTTCTGGCATCCGCCAAACCCAGATTCGTCCAGCGGACTTTCAGATGGTGAAGCGTGATTCATTTCTCCAGAGAATGCAATTCCACTGATCCAGAGTCAGAAGGAGGTGAGATTTACACCACTCCTGCCGACGCTTGGCATTGCGCATGATGATCTTATGCTTGTGTGCGCCTGCTCGGCCATGGAAACCCATTTCATGAAGCTCCCAATGAACAGTTATTGTGCTGACGTTGCTTCCAGAGGCAGTTTGCAACTCGGTAGTGAGTTTTGCAACCGAGGACAGACAATGTTTAAGCGCTACGTGCTTTAGCAATCGGCAGTCCTATTCTATGAGCTTGTGTGGCCTACCCCCTTCGTGGCTGAGCCATTGTTGCTCCTAGATGTTTTCACTTCACAATAACAGCACTTACAGTTGACTGGGGCAACTCTAGCAGGGCAGAAATTTGACAAACTGACATGTTGGAAAGGTGGCATCCTGTGACGGTGCCGCGTTGAAAGTCACTGAGCTCTTCAGTGAGGCCATTCTACTGCCAATGTTTTTCTATGGAGATTGCATAGCTGTGTGCTCGATTTTATACACCTGTCAGCAACGGGTGTGGCTGAAATAGCCGAATGCACTAATTTGAAGAGGTGTCCATATACTTTTGTATATATAGTGTATAAAGCCAATATAAAGGAAGAGAAGCTTTGGCCTAGCCCCAGAGAGATGTGCCAGTGGATTGCTACAGCACTGACATGCATTTCTTCATGTCAGATGGCTACAGCGTCTGCTATACAGATATAGACGTACAGAAAGAGGGTAATTCGTTATAACACTAGATTATATGAGTATGATATGAGTCTTCCTCACCTATAATTCAACTGTTGGAGTCGGTTGGAGCGCCGGGGCGCACTGCCTTCATGTCAAAGGCTTGCAGTAACTAAAGTTTAATAATAGCCACACCATACTAAAGCTTCACAAACTTTTCGAAACTTTATTTTATATCAAAAGTAATTCAAGCCATTTTTGTAGGGAAAATACGAGCAGAAAAGAAAGTGCTAAATCCTCTCTGCTAGTTTGTTGCCAATCGATGGAAAGCTTTTCACAGTGGTGAGACCTCAGAATACAAAAGGCCCTTGGGTAATATAGTGGGTCCCTGATGTCACAACTTCAATCTGTCAGTGTGTGGTAAACATATTTGACAAGTCAATAAAGACAATATACCAACAGGCAATCTCTGCATGTGGCTCACAAGGACCTGCCTTTTGTTTCGTCTGAAAAAGCTCTAAAAACGGTCCATTTACACCTGACACTGGATTTAATGTGTTCCTGATAAATTCATGTGTTTGAAAACATTGTACCCATTTTAGTAGTGTAAATATGAGAGAGGTGTTTGCCCCTTCTTACCTACTGCTCTGCCTTTCAACCTCCACTAGAGATGATGGAGTAAAGTACATTTGATCATGTCAGTTAGGGGTTGCCTATCTCTAATCCAGCCAAATCAAAAGCTCCTCTCATAACTGACTGCTTTGAAGTGTTCCATTTCCCAAAGACATAAATACGTGTACTTAATAAAGAGACACCCCATGCCTCTTTGAATACATTCAATCAGTCAATGTACTTATATTAAAAACGAAATACTATGTTTTAAGTGAGAAGTAGACATTGGTCTGAAGCCAAAAAAGTCAGGAAATTCACATGACCACCACATTGCGTACTTCACCAATGCTCTACCAAGGTTTTACAGCACACAGCTTCAACCTACTACAGTAGCTATGTTGGTCTCTGCTTTGGATTCAAACATTCTCAAACAGCCTAGCTTAAAGTACTTTAAAATAGTTCATTTGTACCATTAACTAAAGACATGAAAATGTGTTTTAAAGTTTACTAAAGAAAGGCCTAAAACTGCTTATTAGAAAAGTTATTACAAAATATGAAATTTACAATAAAACATATACATTGGATATAGTACAGTTTGTAAATGTATATATTATACAGTGCATTCGGAAAGTATTCAGACCCCTTGACTTTTTCCACATTTTCTTACTTTACAGCCTAAATTGTTGTTTTTCCTTCATCAATCTACACACAATACCCCATAACGTCAAAGCAAAAAAACAATTTTTGGGCATTTTTGCCAACTTCAGGCAATTATTTTCCATGGAGGGCCACATTAGAATATATTTTTGCCATCGAGGGCCAGAATCATATTACAGGATTATACATCATGTGTATGACTGTTGACAGATATATACAGTGGGGAGAACAAGTACTTGATACTTTGCCGATTTTGCAGGTTTTCCTACTTACAAAGCATGTAGAGGTTTGTCATTTTTATCATAGGTACACTTCGACTGTGAGAGATGGAATCTAAAACAAAAATCCAGAAAATCACATTGTATGATTTTTAAGTAATTAATTTGCATTAATGCATGCCATAAGTATTTGATACATCAGAAAAGCAGAACTTAATATTTGGTATTTGGTACAGAAACCTTTGTTTGCAATTAAAGAGATCACACGTTTCCTGTAGTTCTTGACCAGGTTTGCACACACTGCAGCAGGGATTTTGGCCCACTCCTCCATACAGACCTTCTCCTGTCGCTGGGCAATATGGACTTTCAGCTCCCTCCAAAGATGTTCTATTGGGTTCAGGTCTGGAGACTGGCTAGGCCACTCCAGGACCTTGAGATGCTTCTTACGGAGCCACTCCTTAGTTGCCCTGGCTGTGTGTTTCGGGTCGTTGTCATGCTGGAAGACCCAGCCACGACCCATCTTCAATGCTCTTACTGAGGGAAGGAGGTTATCAACAACTGCACCGTGTCACATGCATCACTGCTCTCATCCAGGGCCAAGGAGAAATAGGTGAAATCCTTTAACTTGTCTTTCAACTGTTGTTCCATATTGTCTGCGATGTCCTCAGCACGCCGTGTCACTATTCGTCTTGACAGGGAAACATTTTCAAACAGTCAATTAAACAATATTTTATGAATTCGCCCTCAGCGAATGGATTGCTATGATTAGCAATTTTGTGGGACAGTACATAGCTAGCTCTCGCAATTCCATCATTTGCTGAATGCAGTTTTGTGAAAAGTCCTTGCTGCTTTTGCAACTGAGAAAGCAACTATTTCAATGCACTTGCCCTCTGCTCAGAAGACATATTCCTATATTTCTCTACATGCTTCGTCTGTGTCGGGACAAGTTGTAGTCTTTCAAGACAGCGATGCTCTCTTTGCACACTAAGCACACAGCTTTCCTTGATACCTCAAAAAAAAAATGTCGATGTCCACTCTTGCTGGAACACCCTACATTCATTGTCTACTTTCCTTTTCTTTTAAATCTTTGAACACTCATTTTTGCGCAATTTCTAACTACCTACTATTTGTAACTGTGATGTGTGTGTCAGCCTGTCAGTCAATGTCTGTCCTCGTGCAGTTGTTATTTATACGTGCCTTCAAAATAAATGTCCCACAAGCATTACACATAGATGGGTATTCATTGGGCTTTTAATTTGAATAACCAATACATTTTTCAATGTGATTTGAGCATGATCTGAGCATGATTCCGCGGAAAGTATTCAATCAAGTCGCTGGCCGCATACGGCCCCCGGGCCGGCCCTTGCCCAGGTCTGGTCTATGGGGAGTAGTTCAATATAAGTCTCTGGTTGCCCACCAGAGGTCAAAATGCACAATGTCCTTCTTAGATGTAGGCTTGTTTTTTGTCTTGGAGTGTTCTTAAAATCTTAAAAAAGATACTTCAGGTGTCCCACACAGTGGTCAAATTGTCCTAGACTAATTTACATACCCAGTTGCAGACTGTGAATATTTGGTCTAGGTTTTACCTTCTTCACTCATCGAAAATTTCAGAGGGTCTTACCATTTTCTGATCTTGTAGTTTTAACCTTTTAAACGTGTGGACCACGTCCTCACGTTCTCTGGTCTGCATTTAAATTCTCAGTGAGTCAATTTAATTTTCCATATTCCATCTCTCATCATTCCCAACATTCTTTATGTTAGAAATATCGCTTCAATGTCCATAGTTTGATGTTGAAGTTTTGGCTGCAATTTTTCTCCATAAGACACAAAGACCTTCCGATCACCCAAACTAGGCCCCAAAAAGAATCGTCTGCTGCCTATGGTTTGTGGTCGACGTGAGGTGTTATAAAAACCCCACATCCATCCCTCTCTCCCTCTGTGGGAGAGATAGAGCTCTGTAGAGCTGATCCACTGTAACCTGATATTTTGGATCCTCACAGGAGTCATGACACCCAAGAAGTTCCGGAAAACTGTTAAAGACCTGGAGAATAAACCCTCCTCCTCACAGCTGCCCATGTCCCTTAATGTTGATGATGTGATTATACCTGACAAGAAGCACATAGCTGAGCTTTTTAATCACCACTGTATTAAGTCAGGATTCCTATTTGACTCAGCAATGCCTCCTTGCCCGTCCAACATTTCCTCATCTCCCACCCCTTCTAATGCGACTAGCCCTGATGCTCCTCCCTCTTTTTCTCCTGCCCTACTACAAAGTTTCTCCCTGCAGGTGGTCCGTCCGAGGTGTCCGAGTCCGAGGTGCTAAAGGAGCTCCTTAAACCTGACCACAAAAAAACATCTGGGTCAGATCGTTTAGACCCTTTCTTCTTTAAAGTTGCTGCCCCTATAATCGTCAAGCCTATCTCTGACCTTTTTAAATTGTCTCTCCTCTCTGGGGAGGTTGCAATTACTTGGAAGGCAGCCACAGTTCGTCCTTTATTTCAAGGGGGAGATCAAGTTGATCCTAACAGTTATAGGCCTATTTATATTTTGCCCTGTGTCACGTTCGTCATAAGGAGTAGACCAAGATGCAGCGTAGTATGTTTCCATCCTTTATTTTGGAATTGAAAACTTCAAAGAACAAAACAACAAAACGAACAAACGAAAAGTGAAGCTATAATAATGCTCACAGGCAACTATAATTAGACAAGATCCCACAAAGCACAAATGGGAAATGGCTGCCTAAATATGATCCCCAATCAGAGACAACGATAAACAGCTGCCTCTGATTGGGAATCATACCAAGCCAACATAGATATATAATTACCTAGATGACCCACCCTAGTCCCACCCTGACCTAACCAACATAGAGAATAACAGGCTCTCTATGGTCAGGGCGTGACAGTACCCCCCCAAAGGTGCGGACTCCGACCGCAAAACCTGACTCAATAGTGGAGGGTCCGGGTGGGCATCTACCATCGGGGGCGGCTCCGGTGCGGGGCGCGTCGCCGGATGCTCCAGACCGTCGCTGGAGGCTCTGGACCGCAGACTGTCGCTGGAGGCTCTGGACCGCCGACCGTCTCAGGAGGTTCCGGACCGTGGATCGTCTCAGGAGGTTCCGGACCGTGGACCGTTTCAGGAGGTTCCGGACTGTGGACCATCGTAAGATTACGTTATAATACTTTTATTGCATCAAATGGTTATTTTCTGCAACAGAATAGAGGGTTCTTATAACTCTCTATTGTGTCTGTGTGAACTTAAAGTGGGCCTCTGGGAGATAACACTGACAGGAGATGTACGATGTCTTCGGGGATACTGCATTCCAGAGCATGAGTTAATGTTTCTGTATTGGGGTACCAGGGGGAGATGGCTCCAATATGGAGTTGGGGGGCCAGACACTGGTCTGTACACAATGAGAACTGTTTTATACTCTCTGCTGTGAATTATAAGTATCTTTCATACAAATCTTAACCTTGTGACCCATCCCATACATCTGTTGTGTGTCATGTAGACTGAAGGAGGATGGACTTTGATATAAAATGCTGTGGCTCAAACCAGCTGGTTGTCCTCAGTGATCACCTCCAGGGGTGATTACCGACCGGCTCCATTACTGCAGTAATTAAATAATAAACTTTGATTGTTTTGAAGAAATCTAAAAGTCTCTCCTTTTGATTACAATAATTACAGTAGTCATCTCATACAAGTACTTGGGAGTATGGCTAGACGGTACACTGTCCTTCTCTCAGCACATATCAAATTTGCAGGCTAAAGTTAAATCTAGACTTGGCTTCCTCTATCGTAATCACTCCTCTTTCACCCCAGCTGCCAGACTAACCCTGATTCAGATGACCATCCTACCCATGCTAGATTACGGAGACGTAATTTATAGATCGGCAGGTAAGGGTGCTCTCGAGCGGCTAGATGTGCTTTACCATTCAGCCATCAGATTTGCCACCAATAGGACACGTCACTGCACTCTATAATCTTCTGTAAACTGGTAATCTCTGTATACCCATCGCAAGACCCACTGGTTGATGCTTATTATAAAACCCTATCTGGCCTCACCCCCCCATCTGAGATATCCTCCACATACAACACCCGTTTTGACAGTCACATTCTGTTAAAGGTCCCCAGAGCACATATATCCCTGGGTCGCTCGTCTTTTCAGTTTGCAAATAACTGGAACGAGCTGACACAAACACTCAAACTGGACAGTTTTATCTCAATCTCTTCATTCAAAGACTCAATCATGGACACTCTTACTGACAGCTTGGTATTTGACTAGGATCCCCATTAGCTGTTGCAAAAGCAGCAGCTACTCTTCCTGGGTTCCACACAAAACATGAAACATAATACAGAAAGACATAATACAGGACATCATTAGACAAGAACAGCAACTACATATATTTTTTAACCTGTTTGGGCTGCAAGCTGAATATTGAAAAAACTGGAAAATGTGTGCACATTTTCAAACGGCCTCCTAAGAAACTTTTTATTTTCCAATATGCATATATTTACTACTGTTGGATAGATAACAGTCTATAGTTTCTAAAAAGGTTTGAATTGTTTCTCTAAGTCGAACAGAAATATTTTTACAGCCATTTTCCCAGCCGAATTGAGATTCCCAAAATGCGATGTGTCTCTTTAAGACCTTCTCTATAAAAGGCCCTTTGACTTGGGACCATAGGGACACTTCACACGCCTACGTCAGGCTGTAATGCGGAAGTGAGAATTGAAAGGAGTCGAATATCTCGTCCATGGACTGAATAACACACCTTCTTGTGAGACCTGCGCAGTTAAAAAAAAATTCCGGGCGCGAAGTATAATTTGGTCTCGGCTTCTGGAACAAGTTAGATAACGGTGAATATGATGTCTGACTACGATATTATTTGATACATGTCACAAAATCATCCTAAAGTATGTTTTTTCAATATACTTTAATTATATTATTGCAATTTATTCTGGACTTTAGATGTGATACGACGGAAGAATTTTTTGAAGAAACGCTGTGTAGCGCCGCAATGCTATTGTGCTAGCTAACCAAAGAGGGAAATAATTTGTTCTGGAACCCAACTAAAGACTCTACTGGACATTGGACCCCGTTACAACATTCTGATGGAATATCAAGAAAGATAAGACCCAATTTGGGATGCTTTTTCATATGTCTGTTGAGCTGTGCTGTGCTAAGTGGGCTAACTGTGCTAGGCTAGCGCTTGACCAATGCTATTGCTGACTTATGCTAGCTTATGTTGTTAGCTAATATAACGATATATTGTGTTTTCGCTGTAAAACACTTCAAAAATCGGAAATGTTGGCTTTATTCACACGATATCTGTCTTTCATTAGTTATCCACCATATGTTTTTCTGAAATGTTTTATGAGGTGTAATTAGTAGCCGACGTTGGTGTATGTATTTTCTCTGGCTACTCCCGTCTGGATTCAGACTCTAGCTATGTGTTAGCATTTTTGGGTAGCATCAATGTAAAACTGATTTATAGCTAAAATATGCACTTTTTATGAACAAAACATAGATTTATTGTGTAACATGTTATATGACTGTCATCTGAGGTAGTTTTTTCTGGGCTCTTTAGGTTGGTTTTAGTTTATTTCGGTTGGCTTGTGCATGCTACTTGAATCATAATTCATACTTCATAATCATATCCATAAGTGTCTGTCCACTTTTGTATTTGGTGGTGAGCTAACATAAATATATGTGGTGTTTTCTCTGTAAAACATTTAAAAAATCGGACATGTTGGCTGGATTGACAAGATGTTTATCTTTCAAATGCTGTATTGGACTTGTTAATGTGTAAAAGTTAAATATTTTTAAAAAATAGATTTTGAATTTCGCGCCCTGCAGCTGTTGTCATTTTCGTCCGATTTCGGGCTTGCAGCCCAAACAGGTTAAAAAGGCACACGTAGCTTAGTTGTAGCTGCTTTGCGTGATGTATTTGCCCTTTGTGCTGTTGTCTGTGCCCAATAATGTTTGAGAGCTGGGCCCGGTTTCCCATGAGCATTTTAAGGCTAAGTTAACCGTTAGAATTTTTGTTGGAGCATCGTTAAATATCTGAGCTGTTTACCAAAACCATCCTTATCAAAGTTACACTTGAAAACGCTCGTAAACTGTCGTGGAAAATTTCAAGATTATGTTATAATGCTTGTATTGCATTATAATGGTTGTTTTATTCGACAGAATATAATATTCTGTTAACCTGTTTGGCGTGCAAGCCCGACGTCGGTACATTTATGACAACAGCCACTTCAAGTGCAGGGCGCGAAATTCAAAAGATATTTTTTTTTAAATATTTAACTTTCACACATTAACAAGTCCAATACAGCATATGAAAGGTACACATCTCGTGAATCCAGCCAACATGTCCGATTTTTAATATGTTTTACAGGGAAAACAAAATATGTAAATCTATTAGCTAACCACGTTAGCAAAAGACTCCACTTTTATTACTCCATCAGTTTTTGACTCCATCAGTAGCTATCACAAATTCGACCAAATAAAGATATAAATAGCCACTAACCAAGAAACAACCTCATCAGATGACAGTCTGATAACATATTTATTGTATAGCATATGTTTTTTTCGAAAAATGTGCATATTTCAGGTATAAATCATAGTTTACATTGCAGCTACAGTCAGAAATTGCACCGAAAGCAGACAGAAAAATTACAGACACCAACGCCAAATAACTAAATACTCATCATAAAACATTTCTGAAAAATACATAGTGTACAGCAATTGAAAGACAGACATCTTGTGATTCCAGACAATATTTCCGATTTATCAAGTGTTTTACAGGGAAAACACAATATAGCTTTATATTAGCGTAGCCACAATAGCCAGAAACACTTGGGCGCCGACGACCAGTTCACATGCACGACAGATATTAGAAATAGCATCATAAAATGTTTCTTACTTTTGGTGATCTTCCGTCAGAATGTTGGACAAGGTGTCCTTTGTCCAGAACAGTCGTTGTTTGGATCTGGAACGGCAAATTTCCCTCTTGATTTAGCATGGGCACTTGCCAAGTGGCACGGATCTCTCCAACGTCAACAAAGTCAGAGAACGGCAAAACTCCCGAAAAAAATTCAATAATCTGATTAAACTATATTGAAAAAACATACTTTACAATGATATGGTCACATGTATCAAATAAAATCTAAACCGGAGATGTTAGTCGTCCATAACGACAGCTAAACAGAAGGCAAATCCATGTCCTCTTTCGTGCGCTCCAGAAACAGGAAATGGACGGTCACGTCATACAAAGAGCTTTACTTACACCTCAGACCAAGATAGACACGAAATTTCTTCTCTCACCGCCTCTTGACAACCAGGGGAAGGTGTATGAAGTGTACGTAGACTCTTACGTTCATTGCCCATGTATAGGCATTGCCAGCAGCATACCACCCTGCATACCAATGCTGGCTTGCTTCTGAAGCTAAGCAGGGTTGGTCCTGGTCAGTCCCTGGATGGGAGACCAGATGCTGCTGGAAGTGGTGTTGGAGGGCCAGTAGGAGGCACTCTTTCCTCTGGTCTAAAAAAAAATATCCCAATGCCCCAGGGCAGTGATTGGGGACACTGCCCTGTGTAGGGTGCCGTCTTTCGGATGGGACATTAAACGGGTGTCCTGACTCTCTGAGGTCATTAAAGATCCCATGGCACTTATCGTAAGAGTAGGGGTGTTAAGCCCGGTGTCCTGGCTAAATTCCCAATCTGGCCCTCAAACCATCATGGTCACCTAATAATCCCCAGTTTACAATTGGCTCATTCATCCCCCTCCTCTCCCCTGTAACTATTCCCCAGGTCGTTGCTGCAAATGAGAACGTGTTCTCAGTCAACTTACCTGGTAAAATAACAGTAAAATAAAAAATAAAAAAATTAAAAATGAAGTTGAACAGAGCATTGATTTCTGACATTCCACTTCCTGGTCAGGAAATGTGCTGCAGAAGGAGTTCTGTTTCACTCAGATAAATAATTCAAACGGTTTTAGAAACTAGAGAGTGTTTTCTATCCAATAGTAATAATATGCATATTGTACGAGCAAGAATTGAGTACGAGGCCGTTTGAAATGGGCACGATTTAACTTCTTGGAACTATAGGGGGTGCTGTTCCGCATTAGCATATTTGTGTCTCCAAATTAAACTGCCTCGTGCTAAATTCTTGATCGTACAATATGCATATTATTGTTATTATTGGATAGAAAACACCTTCTAGTTTCTATAGAAGTTGAAATTTTGTCTCTGAGTGGTACAGAACAATTTCTACAGCACTTTTCATGACAGGGTTCAGATTTCAATTTTTTTTACCTCTGATCTGGGGTCTGTTTTTAAGGCGACAGTGAATGCTATGAAGAAACCGACACTGCCTACGTCTTCCTCTGGGTGTCTGTACGTCATCACGCTTTCAATGGAATCGATGGGATATTCACAGCCAGTATAAAAGACCAAAATGTATAGAGACCGCCCTTTCTCGTCGTGCGCCTGAAGCGTGAAGGGCATCGGACCTGCCTCGTTCCAAATCGTTTTCTAACCAGCAATATTTCTCCGGTCATGTTTTTACTCGTTTTAGGTGTTAAAAACATCATAATGTAGTTAATTTGAACCGTTTTATAGCAATTTATATCCGTTTAGTGCGATTTTGAGGAATTTATTTGTTGTGCACTCTGAAACTTTGGACACGTTTTGGGGTGTCGGTCGTTGGTGGTGGACATTTCGAAGGACAGAGGACATCTATCGACCAAAAGACGTTTATAACATAGAAAGGATACATTGCCCAAGAATCTGATGGAAGAACAGCTCAAAGTAAGCAATATTTAATATGATAAATCGTGTTTCTGTCGAAATATTTTAAACGCATATTTCGCCATTTTGTTTGGTATAGCTTCACTTGGCGAACCCTGTATTGAAAAGTAAGGATAATTTTAAAAATGTAAATCAGCGGTTGCATTAAGAACTAATTTGTCTTTCGATTCCTGTAAACCCTGTATTTTTTAGTCAAGTATATGATTAGCTATTAATTAAACTAGATCACTCTGAAAGATGGCGACCGACATTTTCAGGCTTGTTTTGCTACTATTTTCATTGTGTAACCACGGTTTTGTATGGCTAAATATGCACCTTTTCGAACAAACTGTATATGTATATTGTAAAATGATGTTACAGGAGTGTCATCGGAAGAATTCTGAGAAGGTTAGTGAAAAAATTAATATCTTTTGGCGATGTTGACTTTTATCGCTCACTTTGGCTAGAATCAATGCTGGGCTGCTATGTGCTATGTGCTATGCTAATATAACGATTTATTGTGTTTTCGCTGTAAGACACTTAGAAAATCTGAAATATTGTCTGTATTCACAGGATCTGTGTCTTTCGATTAGTGTATGCTGTGTATTTTTACGAAATGTTTGATGATTAGTAGTTAGGTAAACACGTTGCTCATTGTAATTATTCTAGTCCATTTGTGACGGTGGGTGCAATTGTAACCTATGGCAGCTACCTGAAATATGCACATTTTTCTAACAAAACCTATCCCATACCATAAATATGTTATCAGACTGTCATCTGATGAGTTTTTTTCTTGGTTAGGGGCTATAAATATCTTAGTTTAGCCGAATTGGTGATAGCTACTGGTGTTGGTGGACAAATAAAAGATGGTGGATTATGCTAATGTGTTTTTAGCTAATAGATTTACATCTTTACATATTGTGTCTTCCCTGTAAAACATTTTAAAAATCTGAAATGGTGGCTTTATTCACAAGATCTGTATCTTTCATCTGGTGTCTTGGACTTGTGATTTAATGATATTTAGATGCTACTATCTACTTGTGAAGCTATGCTAGCTATGCTAAACAGTGTGTGGGGGGTGGGGGGTGCTCCCGGATCCGGGTTTCTGAGGCAGTAGAGGTTAACTGGCTACTCAATACTGCCCCTTGCAGCCATAAGAAGTTAACTATTGTGTGTGTGTGTTCTACTGAGGATGGGCCTCTATGAGATAACACTGACAGAGGAGATTTACGATGTCTTTGGGTGATAAAACCTAAAGAGCATTCCAGAGAACATGAGCTAATGGTTCTGTTCTATGCCGTACCAGGGAGAGACGGTTTCTGTTTGGAGTAGGGGGGTCTTTACAATGAAAACTGTTGACACAGCAGTAACTGTCTGCTATGTTTTATAGATATCTTTCATAAAAATCTTAACCTTTGTGAACTGCTCCTAAGATCTGTGGTTCGTCATGTAAGTTGAGAGGGGTGTATCTTGGCTATAAAGTATCTTTGTACTTTTCTGTTGGTACTTTTTTTCAATGGTTCATTAGAGATAGCACATCATTGAACGTCAAAAAGGCTATTACAAAGCTCTTATTAAATATGTAGTTTAAGTATAACTCTGACTGGTGTGTGAAGTTTGTAACTCTCCTCATTTGGTAATGCAGAAATATGTCACCACAAAGCTAACGCCTGCCTCAGACTTCTTGTAGAACAGCTAAGTGCTTTGTTAGATGCTTCTTTGACATCCCGTGTCACTTTATATACAGAAGATCTCTGCTAAACATAGAATCACTTGGGTTATCCGTCTCTCTGTGAATGTGTTAACTTCAGAACAAAGTTGACTACAAATACAAAGTTGCCAATGTCTTTGCAAGTGATACAAATAAGCAACATATAAAATATGCTTCAAATTAAAACCTAAATGACCTCCTTAAAATATAAACAGTAAGCTATAGACATATTTCAATCATATTGAAATATACAGTATTTCATGTTCTATTTTGCTACTTGCAGGCTACTGTCTGTAGGCTACTGTCTGGTGTGTAGCCTAATGTGTGCAATGATATGCCAAATTGGTGATTAGAATAAGCCGCCTCAATATTTGCAGCCGTAGGTGGTAAAATCTCTCTAGTAGCTGATCCGTCGTCAGTGTTGTGAAATAATTCCAATGTTAAAGAAAGATTTGAATGGAGAAAGCTATTCTGAGAGCAGAATTTACTTTCTTTCGATCCTATCAGTATTGACACATGTGACAACAACGCACTTAGAGACCGTTACCTTTGCATGGTGTTTTTGGAAACGCATGTTACATCTCTGTCCATTGTAGGAAATATGTATAATTGAAACACTTCCACCGTTCTTTCCTCCCGCACTAGTACCAAACAAACCCAAAGGCTCTTTTAACCTGTCTAGGATCAGCGTGGCGCTAGCGGCACCCCCCCCCCCCCCCACTGAAAAACCAGTGCCGCGAAATTCAAAAAAAATATTTTTTTAAAATATTTAACTTTCACACATTAAAGTCCAATACAGCTAATGAAAGACACAGATCTTATGAATCCAGTCAACATTTCCGATTTTTAAAATGTTTTACAGGGAAGACACAATATGTAAAGATGTACATCTATTACCTAAAAACACATTAGCATAATCCACCATCTTTTATTTGTCCACCAACACCAGTAGCCATCACCAATTCGGCTAAACTAAGATATTTATAGCCCCTAACCAACAAAAAAACTCATTAGATGACAGTCTGATAACATATTTATGGTATGGGATAGGTTTTGTTAGAAAAAAGTGCATATTTCAGGTATATGGCATAGTTTACAATTGCACCCACCATCACAAATGGACTAGAATAATTACAATGAGCAACGTGTTTACCTAACTACTAATCAT
The DNA here is from genome assembly GCF_029448725.1 of Salvelinus fontinalis. Lineage (NCBI taxonomy): Eukaryota > Metazoa > Chordata > Actinopteri > Salmoniformes > Salmonidae > Salvelinus > Salvelinus fontinalis. The sequence goes on along the minus strand of NC_074703.1, from coordinate 18,181,053 downwards.
CAAACATTTCGTAAAAATACACAGCATACACGAATCGAAAGACACAGATCCTGTGAATACAGACAATATTTCAGATTTTCTAAGTGTCTTACAGCGAAAACACAATAAATCGTTATATTAGCTTAGCACATAGCAATTAGCAGCCCAGCATTGATTCTAGCCAAAGTGAGCGATAAAAGTCAACATCGCCAAAAGATATTAATTTTTTCACTAACCTTCTCAGAATTCTTCCGATGACACTCCTGTAACATCACATTACAACATGCATATACAGTTTGATCGAAAATGTTTATATTTAGCCACCAAAATCATGGTTAGACAATGTGAAATGTAGACAAGCTGGTAAAGAAAACGTCCTTGCGCCACTTAGACAGTGATCTACTCTTATACATAAATACTCATAAACGTGACTAAAAAATATAGGGTGGACAGGGATTGATAGACAATTTAATTCTTAATACAATTGCGTTATTACATTTTTTAATTTATCCTTACTTTTCAATACAGTTTGCGCCAAGCGAAGCTACGTCAAAAAACATGGCGTCCTAAGCCACTAAAATGTTTCGACAGAAACACGATTTATCATAATAAAAATGTCCTACCTTGAGCTGTTCTTCCATCAGTATCTTGGGCAAAGGATCCTTTCTTGGGAGAAATCGTCTTTTGGTGGAAAGCTGTCCTCTTGCCATGTGGAAATGTCAACTACGTTCGGGATGAACTGAAAAGCGTGCCCAACTTTTCACATCGTTGCAAAAATAAATGTCCCAAAATCGCACTAAACGGATATAAATTGCTATAAAACGCTTTAAATTAACTACTTTGTGATGTTTGTAACTCCTATAACGAGTGAAAAGATGACCGGAGAAATATAACAGGCTAAACTAACGCTTGGAACAGGAGAGGGTCGGTGTCTTCCACGCGCGTTACGCAGCAAGAAAAGACTTGCTAGCTAAAGGTTTTTTTCATTTGTAGGGCCTGTGAACGAGCAATCGAGCCCGTTGGAATCGTCATCACGTAAAGGCATCCAGGGGAAGACGTAAGAAGTGTCCGTATAGTCATAGCAACGACAGAGCCCTTTTAAATGACTTCAGAAAAGTGGCCAACGTTTCTCAAATCTGACTCCATGTCAGGGAAATTGCTGTAGAATGGGCTCTGTTCCACTTAGAGACAAAATTTCAACTCCTATAGAAACTATAGACTGTTTTCTATCCAATAATAATAATAATATGCATATTGTACGATCAAGGATTTTGTGGGAAGCCGTTTAAAAAATTAGCCACATTAGCATAAATAGTCTAAACAGCGCCCCCATCCCCAACAGGTTAAGAGACACATAATAAATTCAAATAAGCACACACCGTGTGTGTGCACGCCAGTGTGTGTGTGTCTATACACAAAAGAGAATGGTCAAAATGTCTCCTCCGGTAGGAAAACCCAGGACTTTCAAATCCCAGGGCGGTGACGGAAGCTGTTATGCTATGAACTCTGTTAGAGTCAACTGTATGTCAACTTGACACTGGTGATGACAGCTTTCACTCCAAATTTTTTGTTGTTCATTCACTCAGTACTGATTGAATGTTTACTTATTTACGTGGTTAAAAAAAGTCTAAAACAGTTGATGTGTTGAAAACAGTTTCATTTTATCACATAGCTAACCAAGTTTGTATTTGTTTTGTATTTATTATTATGCTGCCAAGGCAGCAGCTACTATTCCTGGAGTCCAGCAAAATTAAGGCAGTTATACAATTTGAAAAACTTTACAATACATTCACAGATTTCACAACACCCTGTGTGCCCTCAGACCCCTACTCCCACCACTACCACATATCTACAATACAAAACCTACGTGTATGTGTGTGTATAGTGCATATGTTATTGTGTGTGGTTATGCATGTGTCTGTGCTTATGTATGTGTTGCTTCACAGTCCCTGCTGTTCCATAAGGTGTATTTTTGTCTGTTATTTTAAATCTAATATTATTGCTTGCATCAGTTACTTGATGTGGAATAGAGTTTCATGTAGTCAAGGCTCAATGTAGTAATGTGTGCCTTCCGTAGTCTGTTCTGGACTTGGGGACTGTGAAAAGACCTCTTGTTCCATGTCTTGAGGGGTATGCATGGGTGTCCGAGCTGTGCATCAGTAGTTCAAACAGACAGCTAAGGTGCACTCAACATGTCAATACCTCTCATAAATACAAGTAGTGATGAAGTCAATCTCTGCTCCACTTTGAACCAGGAGAGATTGACATGCATATTATTAATGTTAGGTCTGTGTACATCCAAGGGCCAGCAGTGCTGCCCTGTTCTGAGCCAATTGCAATTTTCCTAAGTCCCTTTTTGTGGCACCTGACCACACGACTGAACAGTAGTCCAGGTGTGAAAAAATTAGGGCCTGTAGGACCTGCCTTGTTGATAGTGCTGTTTAGAAGGTAGAGCAGTGCTTTATTATGGACAGTCTTTTCCCCATTTTAGCTACTGTTGTATCAATATGTTTTGACCTTGACAGTTTACAATCCTGGGTTACTCAAAGCAGTTTAGTCACCTCAACTTACTCAATTTCCATATGATCGATTACAAGAATTAGTTGAGGTTTAGGGTTCAGTGAATGATTTGTCTCAAATAAAATGCTTTTAGTTTTTGAAATATTTACGACTAACTTATTACTTGTCACGCACTCTGAAACTACCTGCAGCTCTTTGTTAAGTGTTGCAGTCATTTCAGTCGCTATGGCAACTGACTTGTATAGTGTTGAGGCTTTACTCAAGCCAGTGGCATGTCGTTAGTAAACCTGAAGAAAGTAAGGGGCCTAGACAGCTGCCCTGGGGAATTCCTGATTCTACCTGGATTATGTTGGAGAGGCTTCCATTAAAGAACACCCTCTGTGTTCTGTTAGGCAGGTAACTCTTAATCCACAATATAGCAGGGGGTATAAAGCCATAACATATATGTTTTTCCAGCAGCAGACTGTGAACGATAATGTCAAAAGCCACACTGAAGTCAATTCCTCTCAGCCAATCATCAGTCATTTGTGTAAGTGCTGTGCTTGTTGAATGACCTTCCTATAAGCGTGCTAAAAATCTGTTGTCAATTAATTTACTGTAAAATAGCATTGTATCTGGTCAAAAACAATTTTTTCCAAAAGTTTACTAAGGGTTGGTAACAGGTTGATTGGTTGTCTATTTGAGCCAGTAAAGGCAGCTTTACTATTCTTAGATTGTGGATGACTTTTGCTTCCCTCCAGGGCAGGGGCACATACTGTACTTCTAGTAGGCTTAAATTTAAAATATGTCAAATAGGAGTGGCAATATCGTCCGCTATTATCCTCAGTAATGTTCCATCCAAGTTGTCAAACCCCAGTGGCTTGTCATTATTGATAGACAACAATTATATTTTTACCTCTTCCACCCTCAGTTTACGGAATTCAAAAATTACAATGCTTGGCTTTCATAATTTGGTCAGATATACTTGGATATGTAGTGTCAACGTTTGTTACTGGGATGTCAGGCCTAAGTTTGATAATATTGCCAATGAAAAAAATCCGTAAAGTAGTTGGCAATATCAGTCGGTTTTGTGAGGAATGAGCCATCTGATTCAATAAGTGATTGAGCTGAGTTTGCCTTTTTCCCCAAAATGTCATTTAAGGTGGTCCAAAGCTTTTTACTATCAATCTTTATGTCATTTAACTTTGTTTGATAGTGTAGCTTCTTCTTTTTATTCAGTTTAGTCACGATTTCTCAACTTGCACTACTTTTGCCAGTTGGTTGTGCAGCCAGATGTATTTGCCATTCCTTTTGAGACATAGTAACTGGAATAAGCTATTTCATAAATGTGTCAAGTCTGTTTGCTCCTCATTACACACAATGGACCAACAAATATTATTTACATAAACAACATAGGAATCACAAAAAAACTTATTGTATGACCTCTTATACACTATATTAGGCCCAGCCTTTGGAACTTTGGTTTTCCTAGATATGGCTACTATATTGTAATCACTACATCCGATGGGTCTGGATACTGCTTTCAAGGTAATTTCTGCAGCATTTGTAAAGATGTTATCAATACTTGTTGATGATTTCATTCCTGTGCTGTTTGTAACTACCCTGGTAGGTTGACTGATAACCTGAACCAGGTTGCAGGCCCTGGTTACAGTTTGAAGCTTTTTCTTGAGTGGGCAGCCAGTCAATATTTAATTCACCCAGAAAATATACCTCTCTGTTGATATCACACACGTCAAGAATTTCACACGTTATCCAGATACTGACTGTTAGCACTTGGTGGTCTATAGCAGCTTCCCACCAGAATGGGCTTTAGGTGAGGCAGATGAACCTGTAGCCATGTTACTTCAACAGTATTTAACATGAGATCCTCTCTAAGCTTTACAGGAATGTGTTAGCAAGCATGCCATTTTCTTTTTGACTGCTCACACGTCACGCAAGAAAGCAATGATCATTATGATGTTGTTGTTGTTTTACCTGGATGCTTCGTGTGCAACTTGCACCCCTGATACTTTTTACTTGTGGATAGCGAGGTTTTCGGGAAAAACATTGAAAAGTAACTTGACACTGTGTCAATACGTCAGCATACATTTGGATTATAATGACAAGAAGAAAATGTAATTGACAGAGGAGGGAGTGAACTGAATTAATGCATAAGGTCAGGGCTAGAATTTGCTCTGGATCTTCTAACAGCAATGCGTCTGTCTGGTGTGTATTATAATTAGCAGTGTGGCAGTTTCCCCAAAGTTTGGTGTTTCTAACTGGCTATAATAACAGCCAAGGATGTTCGCTAGGTTATTTGTTTGTGCTCTGATTACGTGTCCAGGTCAGCAGTTTGCACAGATTACTGTCTTCAGCCATATGAAAACCTTCCATAGCGAAATATACATAGCTAGTTATTTTATTTTGCTTCTCATCCAAATGGTGTTAGCTAGCTAGCTAAATCTGCAGGCTTTCTGCTAGCTAGCTGCTAATGTTGCGCAGAAACCTAGTTGCTCGACTGATTTTAGTATGATTTTAGAACTCGGAGATTCAGCTGAAAAGGTAGCAGCACATCCTTGGTTTTTATTGGGCAGAAATGTACACGTGAGAGCCATACATTGTGAATTCAATAAAAAACATCATATCAGATGTAATAATACATTTTGTTTTAAGCGATTTTTATACACCCAAAGTCACTTCACATAATCAGCAATAATCAAGATAAGGCAATACAATCACATGAATGAAATCAGCAAGAATCTAAAAGTACACGAAACATGACTGACTAACCAGGGGAGTAACGTTAGAACATGAATTCTCTCCCAATCGGTAGATATTACAGCTTTCTGGAACACATGAATGGAAGTTGCGTCCAGCAGGGTGCATCATTCTGCCCGAAGTCACCTGGGAAAGAGGGCAATACAGAGAAAGATTCTTTTTTTTAATGTAGCTTAAAAGGGAACACATTCCCTTAAAAATGTATTTTTACATCTATCAAAATGTTTGATGAATAATGTGAGGGAGACAGCATCGTACCAATCATCTCCATACAATGCTCACGGACGTTCGTGTTGTCTTTCCCAGCATCTTGGTTGTGGTCACTGGGTTGCCCCCGGCCCCAATTCTGGTAGATAAACCTGGACCCGTCGCTCCACAGCCAAAGACCCTCCTAAAGAGCATACAAGCAGATGTGTAACCAGCAGACACTAGACATTATATAAAAATGATTTAACCATGTTTTGAAGCGACAGTGTTTGTTTACAATTACATTGTTAACAAACAATGGAGTAAAACAAGCTTATATTTCGGGGTAAGGCACCACCAGGCATTTATACGTTATATCCTCAAAGAATGTTATGTTATGTTATGTTATGTTTATGTTTTAGGAGTGTTAAACAAAATGCTTCTGACCTTGATGGCATCGTTGGCTCCAATCCAGGTGCGCTGGGCTCTGTTGGTACTACTTTGGATGACTGACTGAAGGAAGTTATACTGGGAGAGGCTGTGCACTGACGCCAGGTTACCTCCCAATAACAAACAGTAATGCTAGAGAGAGAGAGAGAGAGATAGAGAGAGAGAGACAGAGAGAGAGAGAGAAAGAGAGATAGAGAGATGGGAAGTTGTGAAAGACAGAAGGAGAGAAACTCAAAGAGATTTTTAAGTGAAACCCACAAAGAAGGTGGAATATTTATTTTTATTTAACCTTTATTTGACAGTTAAGTCATACTGAGACTAGGGTCTCCTTTACAGATGAGCCCTGCATAAACACTATCAAACACATACAATAGACATTACAAAACATATTAAGAACAGACACATTTATCAACATAGATGTCTCCAATCATTACTCTGAACTGACAAAGTGGGACCTGGACATCTAATTTCAGAGAGCTCCGTAAGTTGTTCCACATGAAGGGCACAAAAAACTAAAAGCAGCTTCACCCAACTCTGTGGAGACCTTAGTGTCCTCCAGTGTTATCCAAGCCTGAGACCGGCTTTGGTCATTTGTAAGTCTAAATTGAATTAATGATGGGAAGTTTCTGCATTAGTTTCTGAATATAAAGATAAAGAGAAGGAATAGCACGTCAAGTTGTAGTTTAGCAACCCTGTTAAACACACTAATAGAATGAGTAAATCTGTCCCTAAATATGGAAACGTATTTATAGCAATTTACAGGTACCTCTGCCTCTGGCCAGTTCACCAAGAATGGGACGTAGTGATAGCAGCGTGTCTCATATCTGTGCCAACCAGGTGGGCATGATGAACTCCTGGTTTGTAGTTCCCGCTTCTCCTTTGCTCCCATCTCCTCAGACTCTGTAGGGGGGAGAGCTATCATGCAATATCGTGATGAAATGATTAGTTCCGACAACACAATCTGAGTGGTCAAAATTGCATTCCAGCCGTGATGTTATTGAACACAGCACCATGGCTATCTGTGCATTATCAGTCCATTAACATTAGCTAACCAACGCAATATTATCGTTTTCTGCAGGTTTCAGAAATCCTGTTGATATGGGATTGAGGAAGGCATTTTACCGATTGGCAGGTTGCGTATCAGATTCTCCATAATTTGATTCTCTGTGTCATTCAGATCCCCTACAACAGAGAGAGACAAAGACAGAGGAAAGATGAATACTCATGTGCTCTTTAAAGTGTAGAATGATATCATCAAACTGCATCTGATGAGTGTGAATAGGTAATCAAACCATTGTTAAGAATACCTCTGCTACCTACACTTCCATAAACACCTCTTTAATCTACACTGTAACTAAAAGGAATAAACACAAATCTGGTGGAAAGTATGAGGTATATCTCTCATACTTGCATGACCCAGAGCAAAGGCAGCGCTGAGAAGCAGAAATATGGTCAACATAGCCATGGTGATACTCTCCTGAGAAAGAGAGAAAGTGAGAGAGAAAGAGAGAGAGAGAAAGAGAGAGAAGAAGACAGAGAGACTTATGACAAATTCAACATCAGACAGTGAGTACTTTAGAACGTAGGTGAACGTGAGTATAGTGGACTTACTTGTTGTATAAGGAATCTCTGGTAGGTTCTGTTATTTGGAGAAAGGGGAGCACTTATATACACCTGACCACAAGGAAGCAACTCTAGTTTATCAATAGTTAACTCATATATGATCTATTTCCTTCTCATGACGCTTTTCTTATCATCATCAAAAGAGAGTAGCAAATATTGATAAATGGGCAGGTTGGGGATGGTGGTGGGAAGGCATGTTGCTCATGCACAGTGCATTCGGAAAGCATTCAGACCCCTTAACTTTTTACACAGTTTGTTACATTGCAGTCTTATTCTAAAATGTATTCAATATTTTTTACCCCTCATCAATCTACACACAATCCCTCACAATTTTCAAATCAAAAACTGAAATATCAAATTTACATAAGTATTCAGACCATTTAGTCAGTACTTTGTTGAAGCACCTTTGTCAACGATTACAGCCTCAAGTCTTCTTGGGTATGATGCTACAAGCTTGGCATACCTGTATTTGGGGAGTTTCTCCTATTCTTCTCTGCAGATCCTCTCAAGCTCTGTCAGGTTGGATGGGGAGCGTCGCTGCACAGCTATTTTCAGGTCTCTCCAGAGATGTTCGATCAGGTTCAAGTGTGGGCTCTGGCTGGACCACTCAAGGACATTCATAGACTTGTCCTGAAGCCACTCCTGCGTTGCCTTTGCTGTGTGCTTAGGGTCGTTGTCCTGTTGGAAGGTGAACCTACACCCCAGTCTGAGGTCCTGAGCGCTCTGTAGCAGATCTCTCTATACTTTGCTCCGTTCATCTTTCCCTCGATCCTGACTAGTATCCCAGTCCCTGCCACTGAAAAACATCCCCACAGCATGATATTGCCACCACCATGCTTCACCGTAGGGTTGGTGCCAGGTTTCCTCCAGACGTGACGCTTGGCATTCAGGCCAAAGAGTTAAATCTAGAGAATCTTATTTCTCATGGTCTGAGAGTCCTTTAAGAGCCTTTTGGCAAACTACAGGTGGGTTGTCATGTGCATTTGACTGAGGAGTTGCTTCCGTCTGGCCACTCTACCATTAAGGCCGAATTGTTGGAGTGCTGCAGAGATGGTTGTCCTTCTATGATAGGGAACCATCTCTGGTGAATCACTGGCCTTCCTCATGTGATGTTCATGTCGTTGATGATGATGGGAAGAAGAAGAAGAAGTTTGAATGTTTTTTGAGATCATGCCTTTGACATTTGAATGTCACAGCAACGTCAAACTGTCTTTTTTGGGCGGAAAAGATGGAGCGGTTCTGCATCGAATGAATCAATAATCTCATCACATTACTCCAGCAGCCAGTCAGGCCCATTTCCAGCCAGAGAGAAGAGAGAAATTCAGTACATTTCGCTCGCAACAAGCAGATGCTGAATGACTGTGAGCAGCACACTTAAAGGCCCAAAGGACACACAGGAGAACAGACAGACCATAGCCCATACCTCTGAATAGGAAAGAGTGGAATGAGCTCATAGTCATGAGCTCGTACTGCATGATGGTTCATATTGCAACAATGCAAAGGCTTGGAAACATATTGAATGAGACTAGGAATAATGATGTGTACTTAACCTGATTGTGGAGACATGGTTAAATGAAGACAGTGAGACATTTCATACTGGTGTGCTGTCTAGCAGTGAAATAAGATTTCTAGAAGAAGATGCTTTACCCATGGCCTCCAACTGTGGGCTATGTCAATGTTTTGCAGCTAAGTAATGCTCAAATACAGTGTGGATAACACTCACGCACATCATTTTGCCTGTATTAGGGAAACCTTTTCTGACGGGCCCAAATTGCCCAAATTGCTGAATGAAGCATGCTGGGTAGTCTGCCTGTCAGTGTGTGTGTGTGTGTGTGTGTGTGTGTGTGTTTATGTGAATGTGAATGGCAGGCGCTGACTCAGCACATTGATGTGGGCTGCAGAAAGAGAGAAGAGCAAGCAAGCAAGCGAGTGAGAGACCATTGATGTGGGCCGCAGAGAGAGAGAAGAGTGAGACACTGGCTCATTTATTACCCAATTCAGTTTAGGAGATGAATCCAGCCTTTAATCTAATATTCCCGTAAATGATTCCTCCTGTATACTTGAATCACTGACCTTAGCCAATAACAGCTCTCTGGGGCTCCTGAGTGGTGCAGTGGTCTAAGGCATTGCATCTCAGTGCAAAGAGGTGTCACTACAGTACATGGTTCAAATCCAGGCTGTATCACATCTGGTTGTGATTGGGAGTCCCATAGGGCATTGTACAATTGGCCCAGCGTTGTCTGGTTTTGGGCGTGGTTGGATGTCATTGTAAATAAGAATTTGTTCTTAACTGGCTTGCCTAGTTAAATAAAGGTTAAATTTGGCCCCGGCCAATACAAAGACAAGACAAAGACTGTGTGTGTGTGTGTGCGAGCAAGCGTGTCTGTGTGAGGATGCAGGTCTAAATGTCCTGTATGAAAGCAGCTGACACTTGAGTTCTCTCTATTCCTCCCAAAGCTTATCAACATGGATTCATTCATTCCTCTCTCTAGTCTAATAGTATCCTCCAGGCACCATGCCCTGGTTCACTGACCTTCTGAATGAACCCAATGAAATGCATCAGAAGTGTGACCATTGAAAGCATCTCTACCTTGGAGACATTGTAAGGGAACATTTTATGTTCTGAAGACATAGCCTTGAATTGTACACAGTAGGCAACTTCTCTCACTCTATCATGTGACCGTGACCGCCTCTTCAGACCAATTAGCAGAATATGTTTTTGAAGTTAAGATAGGAGACATTACTCAGTTTCTTGGGAAACGTAGCCTGCACGATAACAGCCAGTCACCTGCAGGAACAAACACTATGAACCATGGCTAAGTAGGTGTTTTGGGTGGCACTATATAAGAGAACTGAAGGGACCACCCTGTAGGAGCTGGTAGCAGACTTTTACTTTGTACGTGTGTTTGTTGTGATCTTTCCAGTTAACTGATACAAAATAGTGACGCATTTATTATTGACTCAATGTGTTCCTGGTGTTGAATTTCCACCACAACGTGTTAAGGAAAGGGGGACTGAAGTGAAGTGAAGGCTTTGTGTCCAGCTAGATTCCCCGGTGAGAGAGAGAACTGACAGCTTTTTACTGCAGCATAGGACAATTATTCCTACATCTGTCCGGACTTCTAGGTTCCGAAAAGCCAATATTTTATTCCAACAATAACATTTATACAGAAAGGTTCTGTATTTGCTCAATGTCTGCAAGATGCACAGAAAAGATGCTGCATCCACATTATGATGGCCTCAGCTCCGCTTCAGATATGACAATCCGGGCCTATAGCTGTAATCATTAAAGGCGTTAGTGGTGGTGGTGGAGGTGGCATCGGGCCAGTAGTGGCTGAGGCTTGCTGGAGACGACACCCTGCAGAGCCATTTGTGAAAGCCAATAAAGTTCCTGAAGGTCAGGGACTGCTAGTCCTGGAGGGCCCCTGTCCTCCCCTCCTCTTCTCCTCTCCTCTCCTTTCCTCCTCCTCTTCTCTCAGCTCAGCCCGAACCACTGATGCAACAAATAAGAACTCCCCTCCCTGTGGCACAGACCAGCTCCGAAGACCCTGAGAGTGGCAAGAGGCCCCTTCACTCAGAGAAACTCTGAGAGGGAGAGTGTGACTACAGGACTCATATTTTATTTCCAGTTTTACCATTGTACCCACAAGGGCTACAAGGTGAGAGCCAGAAGAAGATTGACAAACAAGGGTTTGGTTTGAAGCAGGAAAAGTTCAGACGGTAGGGGAGCGATGGGGGCCCAAAAAGTGTTGCCGCAAACGATGTCATCATTCATAATTTTTGGGGGATAGACTAAATTAATTTATTTCACACTGCGAGGGGTTTGGTTCGTAACACCGTCTGGCCTTTTTAAGTGAAAGCAATTTAGTTTCTCGAAATTAGCCATGGCTGGGCTCTCCGGCGCCTCTCTTCTACAGACTGGTTGGTTTTCAGATCAAGACGGGGTGACCTGTTAGTGCAGCTGAACCCCTCCCTTACAGTCCCATCTCTCATCCTTCAGATGTGCCTGTGTGTCTGAAGCATACACTAGGGGCCTCTATATCCATGTTTAACTGATAATAAGGCTGGTGACAAGGACAGCCTACTGACTATGGTCTCCCTCTGGTCACAATGGAATAAGATAAGGAGGTTTAATTAACTACCACTGTGTGACTAGGGGAAATGGCAGCACTGGGGATAGTTGTCTGTAGCCTACATAATATATTCGCTAAGACAAAACAGGATCTCACCTATGAAGTAAACTTCTTTGACAATCTTAAATCAAATGGCAATTTGATCAATTTACATTCACATTGGTGCATTTAACATAAACACAACTATTAACATGAAATCTAACGGATTATGAGGACACACTTTATTTAGATAGTCCATCTGAAGATAAAATATTTTGATTAACCTTTATTTAACTAGGAAAGTCAGTTAAGAACAAATTCTTATTTACAATGACGGCCTACCGGGGAACAGTGGGTTAAACTGCCTTGTTCAGGGGCAGAACAACCACTTTTTACCTTGTCAGCTCAGGGATTCTACAGATGGTCATACTATCAACAAACTATCTGTTGATAAGCAACTGCTTGCTAATGTTACGATTAGGGTTAGGTTTAAGGGTTAGGTTTAAGGGTTGGGTTTAAGGGTTAGGGGGTAAGTTTAGAGCCAGGATAAGGTTAGGGATATGGTTAGGGTTGGTAGATAGTTGAAATGTTATTGATAATCTGTAGAGCATCTACATATGGACTAACCAAATAAGTGTTAAAGATTATGATTATTATAATAATTATTGTTATTATAAACAAAATAAAAACTCAAACGGAAGACTAGGTAAAGGCTCAAACCAAATGTATCCACCCACTGGGTCCAACAGCTGAAAGACAAAGACGTGTTTACACAAGTACATATATTTATACCCTCTACTGGGCGGAGTCAACTCCTTGAACTTCTAGACAGCGATACATTTCTGTTGCTAGGCAGGAACTTAAGTGGTTCCTCTCATGGGTGTTGTCATGGCCCTGCCTCCTATGTGTGTATGTCCTAGGACTGTATCTTCTCACTTCATCTGACCTGACCACATTCCTTACTCCTCCCTAATCTACAGCTATCCGACCTTATCAGTGACTAAAACTAGACTGTTACTCTTTGCCTCTCTCCATAGGATACATGAGATTTGACAATAACATGTTCTGACAAAATGTAAACTTTCTCACTCAGTAGATTTCCATACAGCCAGTTCTATGGTAACATGAATAAGGATATTTCAATACTTCAAGTTAGAACCCAACACTTCTAAATAGGATTAAAAACAAACTGTTTTGACACTGTTAACCTTAAAGAAATTCTTATGTCCAGAAAGTGGCCTTTCGGTATTTAATTAGCAGCTTTCCATTGCTCCTCCATCACCCTGAGAGAGAGTTGTTTTAATTAGAGCACTGACAGCTTAAGTTAGTCAGCCTCTTAATTCTCTGTAATGCTGCACACAGCACACACATCAGTAATGCTAATGTGACAGGGACCACACATATAATGCTGAGTGGGATGCTGGGACACACACACACACACACACACACACACACACACACACACACACACACACACACACACACACACACACACACACACACACACACACACACACACACACACACACACACACACACACACACACACAGGTAAAGATGCAGGCATCCTTGCACGCAGATACATCCACATGCACAAACATGCAAGGACGGATGCATGCACACACTCCCGCAAATCGATAAAACAAACACACTGTGGTCATATGCGGTCATTCGAGGTTAACTCTTGGTTGCATTATCAACTAATGAGAGTCATTCCATGTTGAGGAGATATGTCTTGACAGTTGAATAGAGGGCTACAGCGCATCAAATGTTTCCTTTAATTCATATTGTCATCAAATGTACATGTTGTTGATAATGTCATGTGCAACACAAGAAGGTCTTCTTAGAGATGATAAGGGACAGAATTAACTTTACTGGGGGAGGAGGGGCTGGTCCAACTCAAGGTGTCATTCAAAAAATGCATCCCCCTCCACTAAAAAATATTTTCACATGACCCTCCCCTTGTACTGTAAAATAAATTGAACACCCTCTCTCCTTATAGAATGACCTCATAACAATATTTACGACTACAAATAGCAATAAGTGTAGAGACCCTGTGTTTATAAATGTGGATGTTGCGTTTTGCCACTTCAGCATGCTTTTGTTGCACAGTCGGTGCCACGCACGGCTACGGGCCATAAAGTTGAGGGTTCACCGACCACCAAACATGATGTTACATTACTCTATGATCAGAGCTGGCTGCAGCCAATGATCAGTTAGGGGGAAATCAGATTTACAAAATTGTTATGACATATTTATAATTGTAAAAAATACATGCAACAAATTTTCCACCAACTGGTTTCTGTGCCACACAACCAATAAACTAAGCATACCGACTTCGGGCACTTCAATATCATGGTTGGTGTATACAATGACATTAGAAACAGACACATTACAGCGATAGAGACTAAAAATAGCTCAACCTCCAGATGAGTATAAGGGGGAAGTTTAAGTGAAATTTTTACAAGCTTGTTTGACTCATAGCTTATTCTTTAGATGTTTGGGGCTGCTGGTGAACCATGATGTGCCTCCACCAAACTTTACAGTTGGCACTATGCATTGGGGCAGGTAGCTGTCACGACTTCGGCCGAAGTCGGTCCCTATCCTTGTTCGGGCGGCGTTCAGCGGTCGACGTCACCGGCCTTCTAGCCCCTGCCGATCCACTTTTCATTTTCCATTTGTTTTTTCTTAGTCTTACACACCTGGTTTCACTCACCCAATTGCCTGTTTATTATTTAACCCTCTGTTCCCCATGTTTGTTTGTGAGTGATTGTTTATTGTATTTTCGGTCTGTAATTCTGTTACTTTGTACATTTGTCATTTTGAGTAAAAATACGTTGATTACTCATATTTTCTGTCCTGCGCCTGACTCTCTACTCCAGCTACACACAGGACCCTTACAGTAGCGTTCTTCTGACATCCACCAAACCCAGATTTGTCCATCAGACTCCCAGATGGTGAAGGGTGATTCATCACTCCAGAGAACGCTATTCCACTGCTCCAGGGTCCAATGGCAGCGAGATTTACACCACTCCAGCCAACGCTTGGTATTGCGCACGATGATCTTAGGCTTGTGTGCGGCTGTTCGGCCATTGAAACCCATTTCATTAAGCTCCCAACGAAGAGTTATGGTGCTGACTGTCCACCTACTTTTGTATATATAGTGTATAAAGCCAATATATAGGAAGATAAGCTCTGGCCTAGCCCCAGAGAGATGTTCCAGTGGATTGCTACAGCACTGACATGCATTTATTTATGTCAGATGGCTACAGCGTCTGCTATACAGATATAGACGTACAGAAAGAGGGTAATTCGTTATAACACTAGATTATATGAATAACTATGGTAGGCCTGAAACTGTCTTACGCCGGGGGGTACTGCCTTCATATCAAAGGCCTGCAGTAACTTAAGCTTAATAATAGCCACATCATACCACAATATTTTCAAAACTTTTTTAGGGTTATATCAAAAGTAAGTCAAGACATTTTTGTAGCGAAAATACGAGCAGCAGAGAAAATGTAAACCAGGGAAAAAGTCACAACCCTTCCCTGTGCCCGCCAGAAAATCACAGAACTCTCCCCAAAGGAAAGAACAAAGTTGGACAACCCTCCCCTACTTTGGACCACCATCCCCCTTGTAAATTTAGATCTATCTCTTAACAAATAAGAACTGTTTGAATATTCAATCCAGGGAAATGGCTTGTGCTGTGTTTCTCCTCAGTACTAAATCCTCTCTGCTAGTTTGTTGCCAATCGATGGAAAGCTTTTCACAGTGGTGAGACCTCAGAATACAAAAGGCCCTTGGGTAATATAGTGGGTCCCTGATGTCACAACTTCAATCTGTCAGTGTGTGGGAAACATATTTGACAAGTCAATAAAGACAATATACCAACAGGCAATCTCTGCATGTGGCTCACAAGAACCTGCCTTTTGTTTAGTTGTGATTCTGAAAAAGCTCTAAAGACGGTCCATTTACACCTGACACTGGATTTAATGTGTTCCTGATTAATTCATGTGTTTGAAAACATTGTACCCATTTTAAGTAGTGTAAATATGAGAGATGTGTTTGCCCCTTGCCTCTTACCTACTGCTCTGCCTTTCAACCTCCACTAGAGATGATGGAGTAAAGTACATTTGATCATGTCAGTTAGGGGTTGCCTATCTCTAATCCTGCCAAATCAAAAGCTCCTCTCATAACTGACTGCTTTGAAGTGTTCGTCCCATTTCCCAAAGACATAAATACGTGTACTTAATAGACATCCCATGCCTCTTTGAAGGCTCAGGACAGACGGGCGGCTCTGAAGGCTCAGAAAAGACGGGCAGGTCAGATGGCGCTGGGCAGACGGGCAGCTCAGACGGCGCTGGGCAGATGGGCAGCGCAGGCGGCGCTGGGCAGACGGGCAGCGCAGGCGGCAGCTCAGACGGCCCTGGGCAGACGGGCAGCGCAGGCGGCGCTGGGCAGACGGGCTGCGCAGGCGGTGCTGGAGAGACGGCAGACTCTGGCCTGCTGAGGCGTACAGTAGAACTGGTGGGTGGTGCTGGAACTGGTGGTACCGGGCTAAGGACACGCACCTCAAGGCTAGTGCGGGGAGCAGCAACAGGGCGTACAGGGCTCTAGAGACGCACAGGAGGCTTAGTGCGTGGTGCCGGAACTGGTGGTACCGGGCTGGGGACACGCACCACAGGGCGAGTGCGTGGAGGAGGAACAGGGCTCTGAAGACGCACAGGAAGCCTGGTGCATGGTGTTGGCACTGGTGGTACTGGGCTGGGGCGAGGAGGTGGCACCGGATATACCGGACCGTGAAGGCGTACTGGAGCTCTTGAGCACCGAGCCTGCCCAACCTTACCTGGTTGAATGCTCCCCGTAGCCAGGCCAGTGCGGCGAGGTGGAATAGCCCCCACTGGGCTGTGCTGGTGAACCGGGGACACCATGCGTAAGGTTGGTTCCATGTACACCGGCCCGAGGAGACGCACTGGAGACCAGATGCGTTGAGCCGGCTTCATGGCACTTGGCTTGATGCCCACTCTAGCCTGGCCGATACGTGGAGCTGGGATGTACCGCACCGGGCTAAGCACACGTACAGGAGACACTGTGCGCTTTTCCGCATAACACGGTGTCTGCCCGTACTCTCGCTCTCCACGGTAAGCACGGGAAGTTGACGCAGGTCTCCTACCTGACTTCGCCACACTCCCCTTTATCCCCCCCCCCAAGAACTTTTTTGGGCTGACTCTCAGGCTTCCAGCCTCGCTTCCATGCTCCCTCCTCATACCACTGCCTCTCGGCTTTAGCTGCCTCCAGCTCTTCACGAGAGCGGCGATATTCTGCAGTTTTAGCCCAGGGTCCCTTACCGTTCAGAATTTCCTCCCATGTCCAGGAGTCCTGTGTAATGGGCCGCTGCTGTTGCTGCTGCCCGTTACCACGCTGCTTGGTCCGGGTTTGGTGGGTGATTCTGTAATGGCTTCCGTCGGTAGGAGAGGAGGACCAAAGCGCAGCGTGGTATGTATTCATATTTATTAGAATACTTCTTTAATACGAACAAAACAATAAACAAACGAAAACCAACAAAGCTACAGTCCTGAACTAGAGAACATGGAACACATGAACGCACGAACAGGAACAATCACCCACAAACAAACAGTGAAAACAGGGTACCTTAATATGGTTCCCAATCAAAGACAACGCAAAACACCTGCCTCTGATTGAGAACCATATCAGGCCAAATGACAACCTAAACATAGAAACACATAACATAGACTACACCCACCCAGCTCACGTCCTGACCAACTAAACAAAGACTAAACAAAGGAAATAAGGTCAGGAACGTGACACCCATTAACTAAAGACATGAAAATGTGCTTTAAAGTTTACCGAAGAAATGCCTAGTACTACATTACCTATAAACAATAGTGAGTTATTACAAAATATGACATTTACAAATAAACGTTTTCATTGGATATAGTACAGTTTGTAAATGTATATATTATACAGTGCATTCGGAAAGTATTCAGACCCCTTGACTTTTTCCACATTTTGTGACTTTACAGCCTAAAGTGTTGTTTTTCCTTTATCAATCTACACAAAATACCCCATAATGTCAAAGGAAATATATCTTTTTTACATTTTTTAAAATGTATTAAGAATACTAAACTGAAATATCACATTTACATAAGTATTCAGACCCTTTACTTCAGGCCTGGGCAATTATTTCCCATGGAGGGTCACATTAGAATATATTTTTGCCATCTCGGGCCAGAATCATATTACAGGATTATACATCATGTGTATGACTGTGTTGACAGATATATCTACTGTAAATCACATCCAGATATGCTACTTATCTTACTTTTTTAACATGCACAGAAATAAACCACATCCACGTTCTCCTTTTGGTAGGTATTTTCATTATTAAACATGCAATGAACTACACAGAGGGAAAAGTACACTGTGCATTCAGCACCACGGACAGAACTCTTAACGGGTATGCACAAAAACACAAGAAAGAGAGAGAGCTCAACATTACATTTAAACTACTCAATCAGTGAGGAGTGAAGTCTCTGATGGGCATGGACTAGGAGAGGAATCCAACAGCATGTCATTTTCCAACACTTTGAAATCCTCAAAACGAGGAGAAAACTCACCTTTCAAAGAACACAGCAGCGAGGTATACTTCTCCCGTTGGTCATCTGATAGGGAACAGACTAGCAGTGTCGGAAGGTGAGTGAGATTGTTGGCTTCTACTTGGCGGGTCAGGAGGAGTAATTTTCCCTTGAAGGCTTTGACAAGGCTGTAAATCTGATGTGCAAAAACGCCCTTCCCATGTAGTTTGTAATTCAGTTCATTCATGAGGGCCATGATGTCCACGGTGAAGGCAAAATCAGCCAACCATTCTTTATCTTGCAGGAAATCCACATATTTTCCTTTAATTTGCAAAAACTCAGCAATCTCCGACAGGTCCCACACACTTTTAAGCATCTTCCTCAAACTCAGCCATCTCACGTGTGTGTGGTAGGAGAGATCTGCGTGACCTGATTCTGTCTCTTCCAACAGCAAGACAAACTGCCTGTGGTTTAAAGATTTTGGTGTTATGAAGTTCACCACTTTAGTGACTGTATCCACAACATGGCTCATTTTCAGAACACATTTACAGAGCACCTCCTGATGAATAATGCAATGTGGGGAAATCAATTTCTGATCTGGTTTCAGCTCGACTACTTCATCTTGTATCCTTTTCAAAAGGACACATTTTTTTCCTGTCAAGTTTGGGCACTCATCAGTGGTCACACTGGATACATTTTCAAAACTCAGTCCCAGCTTTGCCACACACTTACTTATTAACTTCGTCCAATAAATCTTTCCCTGTGGTTGTGCTCTTCAGTCATTGACTGCACTGAAGCAAGCTCCTCTGTAATTTCAGTCTGGGGTTATGATCTCGTAAGAATATCAACAACTGCGCCGTGTCACATGCATCACTGCTCTCAACCAGGGCCAAGGAGAAATAGGTGAAATCCTTTACCTTGTCTTTCAACTGTTGTTTCATATTCTCTGCAACGTCCTCAACACGCCATGTCACTGTTCGTCTTGACAGGGAAACATTTTCAAACAGAGTCATTTTTAAAACATTTAGATGTAAATCTGATATGTACATTGTGAAAGCTCTTAAAGTTACAATGTTTCCGTTATTACGTCTTATCACAAAATAGACATTCATTTTCCATATTCCATCTCTCATCATTCCCAACATTCTTTATGTTAGAAATATTGTTTCAATGCCCATTGCTTGATGTTGACGTTTTGGCGGCAAAGTCTCTCCATAAGACACAAAGACATTCTGATCACCCAAACTAGTCCCCAAAAGGAATCGTCTGCTGCCTATGATTTACGATCAACGTGAGGCGTCATAAACCCCCACATACACCCCTCTCCCCCTCTGCGGGAGAGCCGAGAGCTCTGTAGTGCTGATCCACTGTAACCATACCTTTTGGATCCTCACAGGAGAGTAATGACAGTCCCCTGCTGATGGATTCAACTTTGGAAGGATCCTTCAAGTTGCAACTCATCATAAGAATGACCATCGGATGTCCTGGTTTGTGGATCATCGTAGCAGTCTCCCCCTGGTGGTTTAACCTGGTAGGATTTCTGAAAGCTGCAGACCACCACAAGAATGGCCAGGGGATGTCCTGGTTGGGGATCGCCATTCCGGACCAGTCGTCCAGTTGTCCAGGCTGGTAGATCTAGGCAGTAACTTAGGCAGATGTTAACAACGCACAACACTCACGAAATACACAATTACATTTCTTCCCCAAATGAGCAGCGTTGTGGCGCTAACTGATGGTTGTAATGTAAACTTGTTATTGGCTCTATTACTTCCTAAGTCATGGCATTGTGTCTAATGTCATATCTAGGGTGTTCCTACTTAGTGGTGTGTTGCTTAGGGCACTCTCCTAAGTTGATAACGTCATGATAAGTCTACAGCTGTAAAGCACCAGCCTATGGACCTCTGGGGAGAAGCTGGTGAGAACGGTAGCTGTAGAGTCAAAGGCCTCAGGGTACATTTTCAACTTTACCAAGGCTGGTATTTTGCTCGGACCCTTAAGTCACCCTAGCATAAATCCTTGGTAAATTTTCAATTGTACATGTTATGCTTACACAAGTGCACATGCCAAGGGAAAGAAAACCAAGTATCCTGGTAATCTGCAACCTGTTTAGAATGAGTCTGACATAATCAGATCATTTCCAGGTCAATACCTGGAGGTCAGTAGGAATATATGTCGACCTCAAGACATATGGTAAGGGGACCTGTAGTCGTTTTACTACACGTCAATGTGTCTTACCCCATTGTGGTGGCGATAGGTCTGAAGGAGTCTATTTCATAGCTATGTTATCCACGGAGGAGCTAACCTCATGACGGAAATACTCTATAAGCACTGAATCAGTCGTACGCGGTGACTTCTAATAACTTTCCTCCTGAATTGAGGGTTCTATTTATTAGTGGCATGTGTGTTAACCATCAGAAGAGTGTTTTGGAGATTCCCTTCAACAGGTTGCAATCTGAGTGACTACTAACTTCTCTGTCACTGTTATCAATAGCAATTTGACTTGTGAGATCTCTAACCTTCTTACTGATTGTGGCTGGACTGACTGTGCTGGCATTGATACTGGTACTCAAGGGGACCAGTTATCCTACCGATTTATTCTGAAATGTTATCCTACCGAAACACATGATTAGAGCATTTTACTAGTTGCGTTGTAGTTGAAACTACACATGGCAAGGAATGGTTATTGTTGCCATTTGTTTTGGAGGTGGAAAGTCCACTGGACTTCTTCTACGACTAGTGTGGTACACCTCAGTGATATCTCAGATGTGTTCTAAGGTTATCCCTGTTGAGAGGCTTGTCCGTTCCTCTTTGTTCTCATTGTTTCCTGCTCTGGCGGCCTTGTGTGTTGCACGTAGTGTACAACAGTGTTGCACGTAGTCTCGACCCCCCGACCGGCCTCGACGAGGCTCATGATGGGTCTGGGCTAGTATTCCCCACCTTTTGGTCCTCGGGACCCCCCTAACAGCGGTTGGTGTTGGTATCCGCGAGGCACAAACGAAAAGGTCAGACCCTTTGTACAGTTGTCAGCAGCCGCGTTGTTATTAGATTGGCTGTAACCTTTCAACCAAATCTCTTGGTGTTTGTGCTTCAAAACGTTCAGTGGCTGTCGAGGCCTGTCAGTCACCACAGCGTCCGCGTGTGGTAACCTTTCCAGTACCTGCGAACTTGAGATGAGGATATCTGTCTGCGATATTGCACAACGTTTCACCAGTGGGAGTCATCGGGTCAGTTGCGGGACTGACGCCATTAGTGTCATTGTAAGGGGTTTTCAGTCCCCCACAAAGCGGAAAATGTATCATCGGAAAATGAGTACACTCTGCCCTCTGAGACAGACGCAGTGCTTGCGGAAGTGTCCGAAGGACAAGAGAAGTTTGTCTCAGCTACAGTATTGCACGACTCCAAGGAGGAGGGAAGTTGCTCATTCACAGAGACTGCTGGCTCGAAATCATGAAATAATGGTCAATTAGGTTTGCTGATTGAATGTGACAAGATATTGTAATATCTCCGTGGGTCAGATTCTGCACCACGAGGTTCCCAAGATGTGCTGTCGACAGATACCCCTCGTGGATGACTGGGTTGCAGCTAGCATTAGGAGAAGACAGTGTGGTCAGTGGAGACGGCACTGTGACCTGTGACCATACTTGGTGTTCCAATCCATTAGTGGAAGTAAACGGTAAAGACTAACAAAACAGCCCCCACAATATTTTTATCATCAATTTCTCTCAGCCAATCATCAGTCATTTGTGTAAGTGCTGTTCTTGTTGAATGTCCTTTCCTATACGTGTGCTGAAAGTCTGTTGTCAATGAATTTACTGTAAAATAGCATTGTATCTGGTCAAACACAATTTTCCCAAACGTTTACTAATGGTTGGTAACAGGCTGATTGGTCGGCATTATGAGCCAGTAGAGGGGGCTTTACTATTCTTAGATAGCATAATTACTTTTGCTTCCCTCCAGGCCTTGGGAAACACTTTCTAGTAGGCTTAAATTGAAAATATCGTCCTCTATTATCCTCAGTAAATGTCCATCCTAGTTGTCAGACCCCAGTGGCTTGTCATTGTTGATAGACAACAATAATGTTTTCAACTCTTCCACAATCAGTTTACGAAATTCAAAAATGACAATGCTTGTCTTTCATAATTTTGTCAGATATACTTGGATATGTAGTCATCATTTGTTGATGGCATGTCATGCTAACATTTACTAATCTTGCCCATGAACAAATCATTAAAGTAGTTGGCAATATCAGTTGGCTTTGTGATGATTGAGCTGAGTTTGCCTTTTTCCCCAAAATGTCATTTAAGGTGCTCCAAAGCTTTTAACTATCATTCTTTATGTAATTTATCTTTGTTTGATAGTGCAGTTTCTTCTTCTTTTTATTCAGTTTAGTCACATGATTTCTCAAATTGCAATACTTTTGCCAATCGGTTGTGCAGCCAGATGTATTTGCTATTCCTTTTGCCTCATCCCTCTCAACCATAAAATTAATCAACCCAAGAGGATTTAACAGTTTTTACAGTCATTTTCTTAATGAGTGCATGCTCATTAGTAACCGGAATAAGCAATTTCATAAATGTGTCAAGTGCAGCATCTGTTTGCTCCTCATTACACAACACAGACCAACAAATCTTTTTTACATCAACAACATAGGAATCACTACAAAACTTATTGTATCACCTCTTAAACACTATATTGGGCCCAGCCTTTGGAACTTTGGTTATCCTACACATTGCTACTATATTGTGATCACTACATCCAATGGATCTGGATACTGCTTTCAAGCAAATTTCTGCAGCATTTGTAAAGATGTGATCAATACATGTTGATGATTTCATTCCTGTGCTGTTTGTAACTACCATGGTAGGTTGGTTGATAACCTGAACCAGATTGCAGGCACTGGTTGCAGTTTGAAGCTTTTTCTTGAGTGGGCATCTTAATGAAAGCCAGTCAATATTTAAATCACCCAGAAAATATACCTCTCTGTTGATATCACTTCCATTATCAAGCATTTCATACATGTTATCCAGATACTGACTGTAAGCGCTTGGTGGTCTATAGCAGCTTCCCACAAGAATGGGCTTTAGGTGAGGCAGATGAACCTGTAGCCATTTTACTTCAACAGTATTTAACATGAGATCCTCTCTAAGCTTTACAGGAATGTGTTAGCAAGCATGGCGTTTTCTTTTTGACGCACACGTCACGCAAGAAAGCAATGATCATTATGATGTTGTTGTTGTTTTACCTGGATGCTTTGTGTGCAACTTGCACCCCTGATACTTTTTACTTGTGGATAGAGACTTCAGGAACACATTGAAAAGTAACCTGACACTGTGTTGATCAGTTAGTGTAAATTTGGATTATAACAGAGGAGGGAGTGAACTGAATTAATGCATAAGGTAGTTGCTAGAATTTGCTCTGGATCTTCTAATAGCAAATCGTCTGTCTGGTGTGTCTTATAATTAGCAGCATGGCAGTTTCCCCAAATTCCCAAAGTTTGGTGTATCTAACGTTAACTGGTTATAATAGTAGCCAAGGATGTTCGCTAGCTTCTTTGTTTGCGTTCTGATTACGTGCAAGTGTCCAGGTCAACAGTTTGCACAGATGACTGTCTTCAGCCATATGAAAACCTTCCATAGCGAAATATACCTAGTTAGCTGGCTAGTTATTTTCTTTTGCTTCTCATCCAACTGGTGTTAGCTAGCTAGCTAAAGCTGCAGGCTTTCTACTAGCTAGCTGCCACTGTTGCGCAGCAATCAATTTACTCGACTGGTTTTAGAACTCTGAGATTCAGCTGAAAAGGTAGCAGCACATCCTTGGTTTTTATTGGGCAGAAATGTACACAGGAGAGACATACATTGTGAATTCAGTCAAAACACTTGCACCTACTGTAGAAACGTATCCAGTCCAAATGTATCTAAGTCTAATGGTCACCTAATGGAAGCTGTCGCCTCATTTTAATCCGACGTCTAACATTTGAGATTCAAAAAATGTATCTGACGACCCTAATGCTAATGGCCGTGTCAAAAAATCCAGTATAGTGGTTCTCGGTAACAGCCGGACAGTCATGAAGAGAGGCAGGGAGTGTGTTGTGTACATCTAATCAAGTTGATTTGGGAATCCTCATCGACATTGGTGTCATATTGGCTTAGATATGACGGTAGGGAGATTAAACATTGAGCTTCAACCAATTCATACTGTAGCGACTACAATGATGCCAAGAGCTGAAAGAGAATTTTATGTACTGTTATATACATTATATTTCAAGGTCCCCCAGGCCCAGCCACATCCATCCTTTCATACATGAATGATGAATGTATGTCATATGGTAGTAATTACATGTGCGCATTCAGTCAATGTATTGAATGTGCAGGTTATCATTTTAGCGGTGGATGCCGCTTCTCCAGCCCATGTAAATGTAATTAGAATATGGGTGATCTAGTGTCACCCATTAAAATAGCTTGACCTGAACTGGCTGCTTAGCAACAGGGGCTGGTCATGTGATCGTGTTCATTAGGCACCAAATGGAAGAAAACAGACTGAAACAGGGAGCAGGGAGGGACTACCAACAGGAACCACTTGTTTTAATTTTTAACCGGTTTGCTACAGTGTGCCCTAATGACTAAACCCTGGTCTAGAACGAAGGGTGATGTATGAGAATTCAAACTGCTTCACATCCACCTATTCACAGTCCAGTTCATACTCAATAAGCATCTAAGACCATACTCATCAAATGCTCTTCATTCTCCAATGAAACATTACAAGGAATGTGGGAAAGCTCCCTCTAAACATTTTAGTGATGGACATTTTACCATCTTTATGTAATGTTGGGAGATAATGGTTGGGAGTAAATAGTTTTCATTGCCCATTCAAATCAAATCAAATGTATTTATATAGCCCTTCTTACATCAGCTGATATCTCAAAGTGCTGTACAGAAACCCAGCCTAAAACCCCAAACAGCAAGCAATGCAGGTGTAGAAGCACGGTGGCTAGGAAAAACTCCCTAGAGAGGCCAAAACCTAGGAAGAAACCTAGAGAGGAACCAGGCTATGAGGGGTGGCCAGTCCTCTTCTGGCTGTGCCGGGTGGAGATTATAACAGAACATGGCCAAGATGTTCAAATGTTCATAAATGACCAGCATGGTCGAATAATAATAATCACAGTAGTTGTCGACGGTGCAGCAAGTCAGCAACTCAGGAGTAAATGTCAGTTGGCTTTTCATAGCCGATCATCAAGAGTATCTCTACCGCTCCTGCTGTCTCTAGAGTTGAAAACAGCAGGTCTGGGACAGGTAGCACGTCCATTAAGTAATATATTCATATGAAGGTGATTTTTACATGGACCATCCAGACCCACAGAGGGCGTTGTTCTGCCTTGGCACTACATCTTTCATTATGACAATAATAATGGCAGCACAGTGTGCGAGGTTCTTCCTGGAGAGTCATCCATCTAGAGAGGTGCAGGTTATAAGAATGCCCTTTTAACCCTGAATGAATGGAAGTGGACCTCGTTAACACAATATTTTCACACCCAAGACTGTTTCCCTGTTTTATAGTCCATTCCCACGTCCCATGAAACACATTCTTCGTCCAAATGGAACAGCTGGAGCAATAACAGGTCTCTTGCCCCCATGCATCATCAGTGTGTTTGTGCTTCAACACAAAATACAGTCTCGGTCTCAGCTG
Source organism: Salvelinus fontinalis (assembly GCF_029448725.1). Taxonomy (NCBI): domain Eukaryota; kingdom Metazoa; phylum Chordata; class Actinopteri; order Salmoniformes; family Salmonidae; genus Salvelinus; species Salvelinus fontinalis. The sequence continues at coordinate 18,155,147 of NC_074703.1, read as the reverse complement.
CTTTTTTCATTTCCTGGCTCTCTTGTTCTCTCCCCCCTCCCTCTTTCTCTCTCTCTTTCTCTCTCAGCAGTCTCTTTATCGCTTTATCGCTCTCTTTATCTCTCTCTCTCTCTCACTCTCTCTCGCTCAGCAGTCACAGCAAGGACACAAATGAGATGAGCCCTGGAATGTCCCCACACTGTATGCCACGGAGGATGACAGATATTCTCATGGGACATGTGGGTATGTCTGTTCCGTACTTGTGTCTCTTACTTTTTCTGTTTGTTGCATATTTGCATTTCTCTCTCTCTCTCACACACACACACACACACACACACACACACACACACACACACACACACACACACACACACACACACACACACACACACACACACACACACACACACACACACACACACACACACACACACACACACACACACACACACACACACACACACATATTTTAGGTTATTCCATTCCGTTGCCCAATTGCCCAACAGCGGGGGAGTCCTGCCTCTCTACAGCAGGGTAGGGACCGTGCAGGCTTTTATATCCTCCACCCAGCCAGGCAGGCGATGATGCTGCTGAGGACGTGTGTGTGTGTCTCTGTGTATACTTTAATGTTTGTGTGTCTATTCTCTCTCCCTCTCACACAAACCGATAGAGCGGGAGAGAAAGCAAGAGAGAGAGAGAGCAAGAATGAAAGAGAGAGAGAGAAAGAGTCCTACCCTCTCTCTTCCCAACCCAGCACCAGGGTCCAGCCTGATTGTTTGATTTTCACAGCTGGGGGCAACTGATTCGCCGCCCTCCCCTCCTCCCTCCATCCTTCCATTCAGGCCTGTCCCACATCACAAGCCAGCAGTGAGGCTACAATCAAACAAGCTCCTGCAGTGAGGGCCTCTTGGGGAGAACTGACATTAGTGCCCAGGAATGAGATAATGTGCTCCAATAATGAGGCACGGGTAAATCTGGGAAATAAACCAGTTTTCTGCATCATTTAGGTCTGGGTCTGCCTGGTATCTTTACCCATACTGTTCACACTGGATATACAGTAGATGAAGGCTATTGTGTGCAGTAAATTCAAGATATCATGTGAGTAAGTGAGCAAGTCAAGACTCCTCCTCGTAGGCCCGACTTCCTCCATCAAATAACCTCTCCTCCTCCCGTAGCCACGGCACCGGCCGCAAAGGGGGGTATTAATCTCCAATAATGGCTTCGCACTAATAATTCAACTAATAATGCTCCGGTTATTGTATACAAATTGGCTATTTGGCTCTCACATTTAGGCCCCTAATTGTAAAAATCACAAAATGCATAATCAATTACCTAAAATATTTCAGGTAGAGCCCATAACAACAAATATTATACTGCATCAGAGTGTAATTGTAATTCATAATTGTCTAAGGTCCTATATAGATCTAGATGTATGGTTGTATGTGGGTGCGTGTCGGTGAAAAATCCATAGTTCATGAGCCCGACATCTTGGGTTGCATGTCACTTAAAGATGTTGTCACGTATACTCCCTCTCTCCGGCCTCTAGGTCATCAGGCTGCTGATTATCCCGCACACCTGTCACCATCGTCTCGCACACCTGCGCCTCATGACACTCACCTGGACTCCATCACCTCCTTGATTATCTTCCCTATATCTGTCACTCCCCTTGGTTCTTTCCTCAGGTGTTATTGACTTGGTTTCGGTTTCGTTGTTTGTGGTACATGTTTATTGTTTCATTTATTTATTGTTTATTTATTTACTCACTCCCTGCACTTGCTTCCAGACTCTCAGCGCACTCATTACAGATGTAGGTTGGAGCTCAACATCAGGCTTTTTTCATAGGCTTAGTCTACCTCAATGAGCAGACAGAGCTTGGTGATGGGCCTGGCTAAAATGCTAGTCGTTGTCTAGCCTTTAGTTCATGGCAGGGCCTTTACCACGCGTCCCATTAATCATGGGTTTCTTGGAGCTGTCTCATCCATGATGACTACCAGGTCTCCAGGAGTGACATTTCTCTTAGGGTTATTCCACTTGCTCCTTTCCTGCATCAATGGGAGATATTCCCTAACCCACCTCTTCCATAAGAGGTCGGCAATGTACTGCACTTGCCTCCAACATCTCCTGGAGTACAGGTCTCCTCTCTGGAATAGCCCGGGGGGCATGACGGGTTTTGCCCTCAGTAGAAGCAGGTGGTTAGGAGTGAGAGGCTCAAGGTCGTTGGGTTCGTTGGTCACCGTTGTTGACGGCCTGTCATTTATGATTGCCTCGACCTCGCACAGCTGTTTGCAACGCCTCGTCATCTGGTGCTTGTTCTTTGAGGATTGATGCTAGAATCTTCTTCACTAGCCAAATTAGCCTTTCCCATACTCCTCCATGGTAGGTTCCTGAGGGAGGATTGAACGACCATTTTGTTCCATAATGTGTTCTGGATCTTTTTGTGATCCTGTTCCTTTAGATCCTCTGCTAGCTCCCTTTGTGCACCCACAAAGTGTGTGCCATTATCAGTCCTGATACTAGACATAGGGCCTGTTCGGCAGATAAATCTACGCTAAGTGTTGATGCAGGAAGCTGTGTCTAAGTAGCTAGCAACCTCTAGATGGATGGCACGACAAATAAGGCAGGTAAAAAACACACCCAATCGCTTCACAAGAGTGGCCTCGCTTGACCTGTATCGTCCCAAAGTAGTCCATACCCACATGGGTAAAGGGTGGCAGGTCAGGGGTCACACAGTCCTGTGGAAGGTCAGCCATTTTTTGTTCTCCAGCTTTGGCCTGCATACACCTACAGAAGACACAGCTGTTGATGATCTTTCTTGCCAATGAATTGGCACAGGGCATCCAAAAGTGTTGGCTAAGTCTGGACAGCATATGGCCCCTCCCACAATGACCAACCTGCTCATGAATCTGTCGTAGGATCTGTTTGGAGATGTGAGAATCTTTTGGCAGTATCATGGAGTTCTTCAGCTCCATAGGCATGGATCCTTATCCGCCCTTCTACTCTCAGCAGGCCTTTATCCATGACTGGGTCCATCTTACCAATTCCTTTAGCACATTGTCTCCCTTTCTCTATCTTCAGGTGCTGCTTCTGCTCGTAGAAGATAATTGCTTTCTCCATTTCCTCCATGTCCTCCACAGTGAGGCTTTGTGTCTTGACAGACAGCTTGAGCTGGGTCGAGCGGGTAATTCAAACCTTTCTGTTCTGGCTTGATCGGAACAGCAGTCCTCTTAGCTACAGCATCCAAGCAACGGCCATCTTGAGGCTGTTCCATGTTGAATTGTGCTCGATCAGCTTGCTAGTTGGACTCTCCTCTGTCATGCTCACACTATTTATAGTGACATTCTTACCCCGGGGTCGTCCTGAGGGATAGAGCCCAGCTGTGGATTCTTTGGCCATTGTGTTTCTGGTTTCCAGGCCACGTGAGGCGTCGTCAGCTGGGTTCTGTTCTGTATTTATGTATCTCCACTGCTCTCCTCTTGACAGATCACGAATCACAGAGACTCTGTTCATTACAAAGGTATGGAATCTTGTAGTCTTGTTGTTGATATACACTGCTCGTGTATATAGTAGTTTTTCTCTGTCGAGATCCAGTTCCTTTATCTGCTTGGCTTTATGTTCATCAGGGAGGGAGGCTTTACAGCACGGCTGTTACTGACCCATTTGATCAACTTAAATCCACCTTGAGAGCACAGATCCCTGAGCACAGTTAAACACCACTCGAATGGATCCCTTGCCCTTATGATAGACACCATGGTGTGGTATATACACCACAGCCTGCCATCTTTACGCCAGAGCTGCTTTTGAGGCACCTTTTCAGCATAGCCTTTCTTGATTACCTCATCCATGAAGCCCTTTTATTCCGCAGCAAACACTTGTATTCCGTAGTAAACTTTCTAATGAGGTTCAAGGTTCACTGCTCTGCCATCGGATAGTTGTTTGGCATGACCACATCCTTATTTCGAAGAGGTAAAGGTAAGTTATGGTGGCCATCTTTAAGAGCTACAGAGCTTAATGCCATCTGCATGAACTTTAGATCTTCAGCTGACATTTCACTCTTCCCTTCATATTCCTTTTCAAAGAAATCACGGTTGTAATGATTGACAATCAGATGTTCCAATTTAACAATGGATACGTGGTTGGTAGTTACTGTAGGATGTCCGCATTGATCCGTAGCAGTACAGGGGTTAATTGGACTGTTGATCACCCATCCTAATATTGTTCTTACCTCATACGGTCTGTTTTCTTCACTATTAATGATCTGCCAGGGTTCTGTCACCTTCGGGGCATTGACTCCAATCAGCAACTCAATGTCAGTGTCAATCTCATTCAGTTGGATTTTCTTTAGATGAGGCCACCTTTGGATATCTTTCTGAGTGGGAATGTTTTCTCTTGTCACCAGGATTTTGCTCTGTGTGTAGGCCTTTGGGAGTTCCAAAAATATGTTGCTGTCTACGTGTTATGATTTTATGAATAATGCCTAAATGTGTATACATTTAACGTAGAACTATAACTAACAGAATTCTACCCTGTCACTGTATGATTTTTATGAATTATGTATGAGAATTATACATCTAACTCCGATGTGTGTAGTTTTAGTCAGAATTAGAATGAAGGACTTTTTGTTCCTTTTCAGTATGTAAGCAGGGTGCAAGTGTGAGACAATGTATGAGATAAGAGGAGCTGTTGACAGACAAGCTGTACTACTGTGTTCCTTTCAGGACATTCTGTCCCCACCCAGGGAGGGGAGAGACCTTGGGCTTGTAGTAGATTGTATAACAGGTGGCAGACAATGTATGAGAAGAAGACTTGAGAACTATATTGTCATTGTTTCTGAGAGGAGGAGGGACATTTATGATGAAATGTGAGGTATATAGACCAATGTACAGGAAATGATAGGCAGAGCTCTCGAAAATAAACTTTGCTGACTATTGTAGACTGGTCTCGGTCTGTTTCATTTCAATAAGAACCTTACAAATTCTTAGTAATAGACAGAGTAGTTTAATTGAAGTACAGTTTATGAACATTTGAGAACAAAATTCTCTTAACGCTACCTACCTCCAAACCAGATACCTCATAGCTCTTGACAGGCTTCTCCTGTCCCATTGTCCATAGGAGAATTTCCGTCTTTAACATTAAGCTACCTCATTAATTTCTCTGTACAAAACATCGTTGTGCTACCAGAATCAAGGAAAGCATAGGTGAACACGGTTTTGGTTCCCTTTGTAACCTTCACTTGAACAGGTACTATTGCCAATGTGCAATCCCCACTGGCCCCAGTTCCTTCACCATCTCCCAATGACACGAGAGCACTGCTTGGCTGCTACTCTACCCCTTTCTGACCTTTGAGAGTCTGACCGCTCTTCCTTCTGACACGGAGATCTCTCTTTTCCTTCCATATTTAGAATGGTGGGGTGCCTTCCATTACAGCTTAGGCAGATCCTTCTTTTTTGCAGTCTCTGCTCATGTGACCTTTAGTCAAATAACCAAAACAGAAGACATTGGTTCTCAAGGACTCAATCTAGTGTCGTGTGACTGTGCTTTGACTCGCTTACACTCAACCAAAGGATGCTTAGCGCCGTAGTTCATACATGGTCCTGAGCCTTTGTGGGCCTCAGGTGCATTGCTGCTTTGCTTTTTCCCTTTGGATGTGATTTCCCTTGAAGGGCTTTCAGCTGTGTCATCCACAACTGCCACTGATGTAGCAAAGCTGCTTCCTTTGCTCTTTGATTTACTCCATCTGGAGTCTGTTGTGGTCTTTATTTTGGGGCTGGAAACTGGGTCTTTAATATTGCCAAACAATGGGTCTTGCATGACCTTGGCCTGTCTCTCCATTAAAGTCACAAGGTCACGGAATTTGGCTCTACCAATGCTTCTCTATAAAACATCAAATGCCGTTGACCTCCAGCTCTCTCTTAGTTTGTTCGGACGTTTGGATACAATCAGCTTCAAACTGGAGGGAAGGTTGAGCTCTTCCATGTATTCCAGGTCTTGCATAGTGTTGTAACAGCATCGCAGATAGAACGCATAGCTATACAGTGCTTTTCCATCCTCAGCCTTAACAGGATTTCAATTCAGAGCCTTTTCCATGAAAGCAGTGTTGACTTTTATTTCATTGCCAAAGTGCTCCTCCAGCAATCTTTAAGCCTCAGTGAAGCCCCTTCGCGCATCCACATGAAGACAGCTGCTGACCAGATCCTTAGGCTGACCGGAAGTGAATTTCTCGAGGTAGTAGAGCCTGCCTTCACTGCTACTTGTCTTGGCCTCTATGCCATGCTCAAATGCCTGCATAAAGGACTTGTAATCCAAAGGATTACCCTCAAATGTAGGTATCTCCCTAGCTGGGAGTGTAGCCTGTTTATGATGTACTATGAGCAGGTCAGCTATCTCATTCTGCCTCTTCCTTTTGCTGGTTTCAAAATGGACTGGTAATGTTGACGGTAAGTCTAAGGCCCTTTGCAGTGGGGTTTTTGGAAGAGCACCTAACTTTATGAAATCCATTGGGATTTTCCTTCAGGTAAGCATTCATTCCATCTCCGTTGGCTCCTTCAGAGACTTGTGAATCCGTTTGAATGCTCTCCAGGACCTTTAATTTAGCGTCTGATGCTGCTACTTTTGCTTTCAGTTCCATTGCCTCCTTGGCTGACTGCTGTCGAGCTTCTCCAATTCCAATGCTTGCTTTTCCTTTAATATAGCCGCTTGATGTTCTTGAACGTCTTGATCCAGTCTTTGAAAGCCTCTGTGATGGCACATAAAAAATACTGTCATCTGGGGCAACCATTGTTTGTGGGTCCTGTTGAGTATTTTTTCCATGTTTCCACCTCATTCAGAAATTCTGCAAACGTTTCCATCTTTCCAATCAATTGTTTCATTTTCCTTTCATTCATCAGGGAACACCGCACCTTCAATTCAGTGAGGATCGAATCAAATATTTCAACAGCTTCATTCACAATTTCAACATTTCCTTCCTCAAGCAAACCTTTGATTTTGTTGATTTTGCGTGTGCACCATCCACGTTTTCCTCTACGTATAGAGTTGAGTTACTTTGCTTTATCTTTATTTTCTGCCATAGCAGTGGTTTGGGTTTGACCATCAGACATTTATTTCTCCTTTTATTGATTATGACACTTTGTCGTTTTAATACGTTCACACGTTTTGATTTGCACAGCTTATTCCTTCCTTTGATTGCGCCTATTTCGCCCAGTTTATTCCGTCCTTTGTTTGCGCTCTAGCTCAGCCAGTTTCTTTTATTTCCAACATGCCATTATTCCATTATTTGTGTTTATTTGTTTAGTATTTCAGTTTCTATTCTGCCCTTGAGCTGCGTTCCCATGCAAAACTAGACAGAGAGCTAACAACTAAGTCTTCAATAAAACTCCCAAAGCGTGACTTTTCTTGATTTAATATATTGTAAATGTTTGTTGTAAAACTGCAAAATACAGAAAAGAATATACCGTAATTGCTGGACTATTAAGCGCACCTGAATAGTTGCATAAATACAAAGCACGTGCTAAGGTACCATGCATCTGGCATGATGCCAAACCATATAGCTAATTGTTACTCATAACGTAATTGGCTCTCCTTTCATTACTCTAATAATGTACAACCATCTATGTAGAATAACAAAGCATATTACACTAGAAACAGTAACAAAACTACAGTATTGCATATTTTACAATTCGTTTGCATGACGCAAGAGCAAAGTAATACAGCTAACGACATACATGAAAGGCATTGCAATTTGTGTGAGTAAATGCAACCAACCAACATTGATATGTATGCAACTCTATCAATAACAAAATTATCATCACTAGCTAAATCGAACTTACAAACAAATCGTGTTGTTTTTAGCTGCTTCTATGCGTGCAGAACGAATTCTCTACTTCCTGTTTGCGTAGTCTTTCTAAGTACCGGAAAGCTCCACTAGGGGGCGGAAAATACCATGGAACACAATGAAAATACATTTTAACCATTGTAATAAAATAATCTGTTACCTTCTAACAGGATGGCAGCACAATTTCCATTTATCAAACATTAGCAACCATCGGCACTTTCATCCTTTGTTTGACCAAACAATTGTATGGAACCGATGAGTTAATTCATAAATTCTCAGTGGTTACTCACGACTGCAGAATTGTAGGACTTTAAATTTTTCCAGAGAACTGTCCTCCCGGTCCAAGTGTGCTCTAGGTGAAGAACAATAATCCAGCAGGAGCTTTCCTTCGGCTGAGATTTTTGACTAATGTAGTGGCATATTTTCTCTATTCCATCCAATAAATATGACCGCTGACCTGGTGAGAGAGGGTCTATTTGGGACGTACCCTCACCGCAGGCTTTTCTGCACGTCCGTAGAGATGATGGCAGTGCGGCTTCATCGTTCAAGCATATAAAACTAACGGACTTTCTAATGTAAAAGATAGGAAAATGAAACTGTTCCTTATAATTCCTTTAATTCTAATAACTTATCAGTGCAATAAATGAAGGCTGTTGTGTGCAGTAAATTCAAGATATCATGTGAGTAAGTGCGAGCAAGTGCGAACAAAAAACTATACCGCTCCCCCGTCTAACGAAGACTCCTCCTCGTAGGCCCGACTTCCTCCATCAAATAACCTTTCCTCCTCCCGTAGCCACGGCACCGGCCGCAAAGGGGGGTATTAATCTCCAATAATGGCTTTGCACTAATAATTAAACTAATAATGCTCTGGTTATTGTATACAAATACAAATTGGCTATTTGGCTCTCACAAAAACTTTGCACACTCTTGGCATTCTCTCCACCAGCTTCACCTGGAATGCTTTTCCAACAGTCTTGAAGGAGTTCCCACATTTGCCAAGCACTTGGGCTCCTGAGTGGCGCAGCAGTCTAAGGCATTGCATCTCAGTGCAAGAGGCGTCACTATAGTACCTGGTTCGAATTCAGGCTGTATCACATTTGGCCATGATTGGGAGTCCCACAGGGCGGTGCACAGTTTGCCCAGCATCGTCAGGAGTAGGCCGTCATTGTAAATAAGAATTTGAATCTGACTTGCCTAGTTAAAGAAAGGTTAAATAAAAAAAATTAAAGGCAAAGGGTGGCTACTTTGAAGAATCTCAAATACAAAATATATTTTGATTTGTTTAACACTTTTTTGGTTACTACATGGTTCCATGTGTTATTTAATAGTTTTTATGTCTTTGTCATTGACCAATGCTTGAAAGACTGCAGGTGAGTTATTATACAATGTAGAAAATAGTAAAAAGAAAGAAAAACCATTGAATGAGTAGGTGTGTACAAACTTTGGACTGGTACTGTACGTCAAAATGTAAACCAAACTAGTTGCAACTGGTATTCCTGTGACATAAGGTTGGACCTAGGTGCAGAGAAGAGACCAGATGAGGAATCAGTGGTTAAGGATCAAGACACTTTACTTAGAAACAGTAGCTGCAGGATCACAGTACACTTAGAGGAAAACAACTACGTCTTGAAAAGCCACTCAGGAACCACCCACCCACAGTAAACAATTCTAGCTTCTGCAAAGAACAACAGAAAACACACCTCTTTTAACAGCGAAATCATGAGTGAATTGGACACACCTGAGTGTCGTTAATGTCTCTAGGACAGTCTCTGCCGCCCTCTGGTGACAGGTGGAATTCCACCAGAGGAAATATTTTGGTATAATTCTGGTGATTCCCCTGGGCAGGACTAATCAAGTGTACTCTATGTGGGCTACCAATATACTTGCGTGCAAGCAGGCATGCACGTAATATTTTGTCTCAGCAGAAATGTCATACTGTAGTAGTCAAATCTCTAGTGCACGGTGTGTCGGCTACCTACCTACACGCATGCAAGCATACATACAGGCACAACATCTCTTGAGAGAACACCCACATGAGTATGACACACAACATCAACCCATGTAGCTAAGAAACACTGCAGGGTACAATACTCTGCACTACCATGGTGCGTTTTCCATTTGTTATTCCCCCTCCCCCATGGCATGGTTGCCATCCATGCCCTACTTTACGGTGCAGTAAACAGGCATGTCTCCAGCCAGCTACAGTCCGAGTGCATGGCAGGGAGGTGGAGAACCCCTCGTCTCCATAACCCACTCTCCAGACGGAGAGCACTTAATAAGTCATATCAGCTGATTCTTTAGGGGGGAAGAGTGGACGTAGGGAGGGGTGTTTGGCACGCTGGCTGGCTTTGTGTGTTTGAGGAACTCCTGTAGCAATTGTGTGTTTTTCCATTCTTCCATCCAGCCCAGATCTGACCCAGCCTAAAACCAATCTGAACTCGACTGTCCTCGAATCCCACAAGGCTGACAAGCCAGTTAGCTCCTAGAGTTACTTTTAATCCAATCAGCTGTTTCAACAGCATCTTTCTCATACAAAGTGTATTTGGCCAGCTATATAGCAGTGTCTAGCACCCAACACCATCCTTGGTTAAAAGAGTCTCATATGCTGAGAGCCTAGATAAGGGGTAGGTTCGGTCATTGCAAAGGGGTGTTTGAAATCAATGGTGTACGATTATATACATTGTTTAATGATGGTGATTCTGCAAAGGTAAACCCCTCTCTGGAGCCACCCATGAGAATTTTCTGGGGGGGGTTTGTCAAAATGATCACTCAACAGGAAATATTACAGACTGTGGCTTTATTGAAGAATCCCATCGCCTGAGAGCCTCTCAGATAAAATTAATATTCAAAAATGTATTTTTACAAGTGCTTTTCAAGACACCCAAAATCACTTTACATAATCAGCAATCATCAAGATAAGCCAATACAATCACATTAAAATCAGCAAGAATCTAAAAGTACACTAAACATGAGGGGAGTAACGTTAGAACATGAATTCTCTCCCAATCGGTAGATATTACAGCTTTCTGGAACACATGAATGGAAGTTGCGTCCAGCAGGATGCATCATTCTGCCTGAAGTCACCTGGGAAAGAGGGCAATACAGAGAAAGATTAGTTTTTTTAATGTAACGAAAAAAGGAACACATTACCTTGAAAATGTATTTTTACATCTATCAAAATGTTTGATGAATAATGTGAGGGAGAGTGACAACATCGTACCTCCATAGTTCATCTCCATACAATGCTCATGGCCATTCGTGTTGTCGTTCCCAGCACCATTGTAGGTGTTATCGGGTTGCCCCTGGCCCCAGTTCTGGTAGCTAAACCTGGACCCGTCGCTCCACAGCCAAAGACCCTCCTAAAGAGCATTCAAGCAGATGTGTAACCAGCAGACACTATACGTTATATAAAAATGTTTTGAAGCGACAGTGTTTGTTTACAATTTCATTGTTTACAAACAATGGAGTAAAACAAGCTTATATTTCGGGGTAAGGCACCACTAGGCATTTATACATTATATCCTCAAAGAATCAACGCATCTTACTGTATATGTTTTAGGAGTGTTAAATAAAGTGCTTCTGACCTTGATGGCATCGCTGGCTCCAATCCAGGTGCGCTGGGCTCTGTTGGCACTACTTTGAATGACTGACAGAAGGAAGTTATACTGGAAGAGGCTGTGCACTGACGCCAGGTTACCTCCCAATAGCAAACAGTAATGCTAGAGAGAGACAGGGAATCACACAAAGGTAGAATATTTTGTTTTATTTTTCTAACCTTTATTTTGAGAGGTAAGTCATACTGAGACTGGGGTTTCTTTTACAGATGAGCCCTGCATAAATACTATCAAACACATACAATAGACATTACAAATTATATTAACAACAGACACATTTATCAACATAGCTGTCTCCAATTGTCACGATCATCATCCTCCTCATCTGAGGAGGAGTAGTAAGAAGGATCGGAGGACCAAAATGCAGCGTGGTAAGTATCCATTTTAATTAGAACACTTGACATAGAGAACAAAACAATAAACCAACAAACGAATGAAGATGGAAAAAGTCCCGTATGGTGCTATACACAAAGACACAGGAAACAGGAACAATCACCCACACCCTACAATACAAAACAGGCTCCCTAAATATGGTTCCCAATCAGAGACAACGACTAACACCTGCATCTGATTGAGAACCATATCAGGCCAAACACGTAGAAACAGACAAACTAGACATACAACATAGAATGCCCACTCAGATCACACCCTGGCCAAACAAAACATAGAAACATACAACGCAAACTATGGTCAGGGCGTGACACCAATATTTACTCTGAACTGACAAAGTGGGACCAGAACATGTAATTTCAGAGAGCTCTGTAAGTTGTTCCACATGAAGGGCACAAAAAACTAAAAGCAGCTTCACCCAACTCTGTGGAGACCTTAGGGGCCTCCAGTGTTATCCAAGCCTGAGACCGGCTTTGGTCATTTGTAAGTCTAAATTGAATTAATAATGATAGATATGGGAAGTTTCTGCATGAGTATCTGAATATAAAGAGAAGGAAAAGCATGTCAAGTTTTAGTTGAGCAACCCTGTTAAACACACTAATCGTATGATGTTTAGAATGAGTAAATCTGTCCCTAAATATGGACATTTACAGGTACCTACCTCTGCCTCTGGCCATTTGGCCATGATGGGGACGTAGTGATAGCAGCGTGTCCCATATCTGTGCCAACCAAGTGGGCATGATGAACTCCTGGTTTGTAGTCCCTGCTTCTCCTTCTCTCCCATCTCCTCAGACTCTGTAGGGGGGAGAGATATCATGCAATATCATGATGAAATGATTAGTTCCGACAACACAATCTGAGTGGTCAAAAGTGCGTTCCAGCTGTGATGTTATTGAACACAGCACCACGGCTATCTGTGCGTTATCAGTCCATTAACATTAGCTAACCAACGCAATATTATCGTTTTCTGCAGGTTTCAGAAATCCTGTTGATATGGGATTGAGGATGGCATTTTACCGATTGGCAGGTTGCGTATCAGATTCTGCATAATTTGATTCTCTGTGTCATTCAGATCCCCTACAACAAAGAGAGACAAAGACAGAGGAAAGATGAATACTCATGTGCTCTTTAAAGTGTAGAATGATATCATCAAACTGCATCTGATGAGTGTGAACAGGTAATCAAACCATTGTTAAGAATACCTCTGCTACCTGCACTTCAATAAACACCTCTTTAATCTACACTGTAACTAAAAGGAGTAAACACAAATCTGGTGGAAACTATGAGGTATATCTCTCTTACTTGCATCACCCAGAGCAAAGGCAGCGCTGAGAAGCAGAAATATGGTCAACATCGCCATGGTGATACTCTCCTGAGAAAAAGAGAGAGAAAGAGAGATAGTCTGACGTTGAATTTGTCTTAAGTCTAAGTACTTTAGAACGTAGGTGGAGGTGAGTGTAGGGGACTTACCTGTTGTATAAGGAATCGCTGGTACGTTCTGTTTAGTTGGAGAAAGGGGAGCACTTATATACACCTGACCGCAAGGAAGCAACTCTAGTTTATCAATAGTTAACTCATATTATCGATTTCCTTCTCACGGTGAGTTTATCAATCAAAGAGAGGAGCAAAGTACAGAGAGAGATCTGTACTTTGCTCATATGCAGTGCATTCGGAAAGTATTCAGACCCCTTTGACTTTTTCCACATTTTGTTACATTGCAGCCTTATTCTAAAATGGATTGAATTGTTTTTTCCCCCTCATCAATCTACACACAATACCCCATAATTACAAAGCAAAAACTGCAGCGATTACAGCCTTGAGTCTTCCTGGGTATAACGCTACAAGCTTGGCACACCTGTATTTGGGGACTTTTTCCCATTCTCCTCTGCAGATCCTCTCAAGCTCTGTCAGGTTGGATGGGGAGTGTTGCTGCATAGTTATTTTCCGGTCTCTCCAAAGATGTTCGATCGCGTTCAAATCCAGGCTCTGGCTGGGCCACTCAAGGAAATTCATAGACAATCCTGCATTGTCTTGGCCGTGTGCTTAAGGTCGTGTTGGAAGGTGAACCTTCACCCCAGTCTGAGGTCCTGAGCGCTCTGTAGCGGATCTCTATACTTCGCTCCGTTCATCTTTCCCTCGATCCTGACGAGTCTCCCAGTCCCTGCCGCTGAAAAACATCCCCACAGCATGATGCTTCCACCACGTTTCACCGTAGGGATGGTGCCAGGTTTCCTCCAGACGTGACGCTTGGCATTCAGGCCAAAGAGTTCAATCTTGGTTTCATCAGACCAGAGAATCTTGTTTCTCATGGTTTGAGAGTCCTTTAGGAGACTTTTGGCAAACTCCAAGCAGGTTTTCATCTGCGTTTTACTGAGGAGTGGCTTCCGTCTGGCCACTCTACCATAAAGGCCTGATTGGTGGAATGCTGCAGAGATGGTTGTCCTTCTTGTCCTTCGGTGCCTCGACACAATCCTGTCTCAGAGCTCTAAGGACAATTCCTTCCACCTCAGGTTTGCTTTTTGCTCTAACATGCACTGTCAACTGTGCGACCTTATATAGACAGGTATGTCCAATCATTTGAATGTACCACAGGTGGACTCCAATCAAGTTGTAGAAACAGCTCAAGGATGATCAATGGAAACAGGATGCGCCTGAGCTCAATTTCGAGTCTCATAGCAGAGGGTCTGAATACTTATGTATATATGGTATTTCTTTTTAATACATTTGCAAAATTTCTAAAAACCTGTTTTTGCTTTGTTATTATGGGGTATTGTGTGTAGATTGCACTGTGTACCAGTGCTGGAAAAAGTACTCAATTGTTATACTTGAGTAAAAGTCAAGATATCTTAATTGAAAATTGCTCAAGTGAAAGTCACCCGGTAAACTACTACTTGAGTAAAAGTATTTCATTTTAAATATACTTAAGAATCAAAAGTAAAAGTATAAATCATTGCAAATTCCTTATATTAAGCAAACCAGACAGCACAATTTTCTTGTTTTAGTTTTTTTACGGATAGCCAGGGGTACACTCCAACTCTCAGATATAATTTACAAATTAAGCATTTGTGTTTAGTGAGTCCATCAGATCAGAAACCGTAGGGATGTTCTCTTGATAAGTGTGTAAATTGGGATATTTTCCTGTCAGGGATAATGTATGCAGTAAAAAGTACATTATTTCCTTCAGGAATGTAGTGAAGTAAAAGTAAAAGTTGTCAAATATACATAGTAAAGTTAAGTACACATACTGGAAAAAAAAGACTTTTGTACTTCTTTTTTGTACTGTTCGGGACAGGGGGGCAGCATTTTCACTTTGGACAAATTGCGTGCCCAAACGGAATTTCCTCCTACTCTGTCCCAGAAGGTAATACATGCATATTATTATTACTTTTACTATTATTACTGTATAGAAAACACTCTGAAGTTTCTAAAACTGTTTGAATTATGTCTGTAAGTAAAACAGAACTCATATGGCAGACAAAAACCTGAGAAGAAATATAAACAGGAAGTGAGAACTCAATTTTCAAAACAGTGCCAAATGATACCCTTTTTAGTTATGGATGTGAAAACACTTCCTAGGGCTTCCACTAGATGTCACCCTCTTTAGATTTTGGTTATATGATTCTACTATAAAGGAGGGGCTCATAGGAGCTATTTTACTGAGTGGTCTTCAGAAATTTTCAGTCTCATTGTGCACGGTCACGAGAGAGTATGCTCTCGTTCCAATGCTCTTTCTTCAGACAATGAAATTCTCCGGTTGGATCCTTATTGATGATTAATGTTAAAAACATCCTAAATATAGATTGCATACATCATTTGACTTGTTTCTACGACCTGTAATGGAACTTTTTGAGTTTTTGTCTGGAGGGATTGCTTGTGCATCATGAAAATGGATTACTGGGCTGAACATGCTAACAACAAGTGGCTAAATGATGGGCTTTATGGAACAAATCAGTCATTTATTGTCGAACTGGGAATCCTGGGAGTGCCTTCTGATGAAGTTATTCGAAGGTAAGTGAATATTTATAGTGTTTTTGTAGCTTCTGTTGACGCCAAAATGGCGGCTATTTCTTTGGCTGGATTGTGCTCTGAGCGCCGTTCTCAGATTATTCTTTTTCCGTACATTTAAAAAAAAAATCTGACACAGCGGTTGCATAGAGGATAAGTTTATCTTTAATTCTGTGAATAACACTTGCATTGAGATTTGTTTTAATATATATATGCACATTATCGAACAAAACACACAATACATGTATAACATGATGTCCTATGACTGTCATCTGATGAAGATAATCGAAGGTTAGTAATTCATTTTAACTATATTTCTGCTTTTTCTAACTCCTATTGTTGGCTGAAAAAATGGCTGTGTGTGTTTGTGACTTGGCTCTGACCTAACATAATCATATGTTGTGCTTTCACTGTAAATAATTTTTGAAATCGGACACCATGGGTAGATTAACAAGATGTTTATTTTTCATTTGCTGTATTGGACTTGTTAATGTGTGAAAGTTAAATATTTCAAAAAAAATTTTTTGAATTTCGTGCGCTGCCTTTTCAGTGGAATGTTGTGGGTGTTCCGCTAGCGGAACCCCGGGGCTAGAAAGGTTAAAGTATTTTTACACCACTGCTGTGTACCTTGTTTGGTGTACCTTGTTGTCTGACAGAATAAATAAGGGAAGGTTGGGTTACTAGAAGGAAGGAACCTATAAATAAGTCTAGGTAATTGGTTATATTCTGTTCATAAACCTAGCTAGGTCAGCTGTTTAGTTGTTTTGTTACATTACAGGATGAATAACAACATTGAAACTATCTCTGGTGAATCTCTGGGCTTCCTCATGTGATGTTCATGTTGATGATGATGATGTGAAGAAGAAGGTCATCTGCACCACTCTTAATGACAGAGGCTAATGCAGTATCCTGTAAAGATTACACCTTACTGGAATGAGTACTGTGCTCAACAATGTTTGAATATTTTGGATTATTCAGAAACAAACATCTCTTGGCACTACTTCTGTATGGTACAATGTACCGGTGAACACAGCGATGTAGAAATAGTTCCGGATTTGAATGTAATTTTTACATTTGTAGAGATAATGCATCTGACATTTCAATGCCACAGCAACGTCAACTGTCTTTTTTGGGCGGAAAAGTTGGAGCGGTTGTCGTGCAATATTCTAATCAAGTGAGAGACTGTCATTTCTTCAAACAATCATCTTTCTTTAATGTTGATTCATTATTGCAATGATGAAACCATCGACCGCACACTCCGAAGTGCTTAAAATCTACATAGTATACAGCAGGCCTGAGCAACTCCAGTCCTCGGGGGACACACTTTTGCCCCAGCCCCAGCTAACACACCTGACTCAACTACTCATGCTCTTCAGTTTAGAATGCAATTAGTTTAAATCAGCTGTGTTTGCTAGGGATGGTGGAAAAGTGACACCAATCAGGCCCACGAGGGCTGGAATTGCCCAGGCCTGGTATACACTGTCTTTACATAGCAAACTTCAAAATGCTTATTCATGGCTGTCTCCATCTCTCCCATGTAGATTGGGGCACCATAAACCACCTTGGGTTCATCCTGTCATTTATCTGCAGGGGGTGTGTTATTTTACTCCTCCAGGCTAAGTTATCTAGATGCAAGGATTAGAACAAACAATGAGATGTTTGTTCAATTCCTTCACACTCTATCTCGAGTCACACACACACACAATGTATCTAAAGTGTTTTATCACCATGGTATCACTTAATCAGTTGCCAGTCCAGGCTTCAAAAGACTTCTCTCAGTTCACTCAGAATGAAGAGGGAGAGTTTTAAGAAACCTATTCTATTTCCTGAAAACAACCGGTACAAAAACAGTCTCCTAACATAATCTTGTAATTTGTTTTACCCCTTTTCCCCCCAATTTCGAGGTATCCAATTGGTAGTTACAGTCTTGTCCCATCGTTGAAAGTCCCGTACGGACTCGGGAGAGGCGAAGGTCGAGAGCCGTGTGTCCTCAAAACACAACCCAGCCAAGTCACACTGCCCACTTAACCCGGAAGCCAGCCGCACCAATGTGTCAGAGGAAACACCGTGCACCTGGCGACCTTGTCAGCGTGCATCCTCGGCCCGCCACAGGAGTCGCTAGAGCGCAATGGGACAAGGACATCCCAGCCGGCCAAAGCCTACCACTAACCTGGACAACGTTGGGCTTATTGAGCGCCGCCACGTGGGTCTCCAGCTGCGACCGAGTCTGGACTCAAATCAGGATCTCTAGTGGCACAGCTAGCACTGCGGTGCAGTGCCTTAGACCACTGCGCGACTCGGGAGGCTATAATCTTGTAATTTTACTACCATACGGTCGGTCCTGCATCGAATGAATCGATATTCTCATCCCTTTACTCCAGCAGACAGCCAGGCCCATTTCCAACCAAAGAGAAGAGAGAAATTCAGTACATTTCGCTCGCAACAAGCAGATGCTGAATGACTGTGAGCAGCACACTTAAAGGCCTGAAGGACACACAGGAGAAGAGACAGACCATAGACAGCCCATACCTCTGAATAGGAAAGAGTGGAATGAGCTCATAGTCATGAGCTCGTACTGCATGATGGTTCATATTGCAACAATGCAAAGGCTTGGAAACATAATGAATGAGACTCGGAATAATGATGTGTACTTAACCTGATTGTGGAGACATGGATAAATGAAGACAATAAGTGATTTCATATTGGTGTGCTGTCTAGCAGTGAAATAAGATTCTTAGAAGAAGATGTATTACCTATGGCCTCCTACTGTGAGCTATGTCAATGTTTTGGTTCCTCCAAGCACGTTTCTTTCAAGTGACTTAATTCATGGTTACAAAAGCATGATATACAGCTAAGTAATGCTCAAATATAGTCTGGATACCAGACGTTGTGACGTGATTATCATTAATGTGATAACTGCTAATCATCGAATAATTACCTACTACGTTTAATTATTACTCGATTAAATTAATCATGTAACAATTCTGTCTCAGCCACCAGTATTTATGCTGCAATAGTTTGCGTCGGGGGGCTAAGGTCAGTCTGTTATATCTGGAGTATTTCTCCTGTCTTATCCGGTGTCCTGTGTGAATTTAAATATGCTCTCTCTAATTCTCTTTTTTTCCTCTTCCTTTCTTTCTTTCTCACTCTCGGAGGACCTGAGCCCTAGGACCATGCCTCAGGACTACCTGGCCTGATGACTCCTTGCTGTCCCCAGTCCACATGGCCGTGCTGCTGCTCCAGTTTCAACTGCCTGCGGCTATGGAACCCTGACCTGTTCACCGGACGTGCTACCTGTCCCAGACCTGCTGTTTTCAATTTTCTCGAGACAGCAGGAGCGGTAGAGATACTCTGAATTATCGACTATGAAAAGCCAAATGACATTTACCCCTGAGGTGCTGTCCTGTTGCACCCTGCTGGTCATCTATGAACATTTGAACATCTTGGCCATGTTCTGTTATAATCTCATCCCGGCACAGCCCGAAGAGGACTGGCCACCCCTCATAGCCTGGTTCCTCTCTAGGTTTCTTCCTAGGTTCTAGCCTTTCTAGGGAGTTTTTCCTAGCCACCGTGCTCTACACCTGCATTGCTTGCTGTTTGAGGTTTTAGGCTGAGTTTCTGTAAAGCACTTTGTGACATCAGCTGATGTAAGAAGGGCTTTATCAATACATTTGTTTGATTGACAATTAACTCATTAGGAATTTGGGGCACCACGGGAAAAGTTAATTTAATGAGTTACCATTTCCCGAATTATCTCAAGAATATATCGATATCATACCAGTCATCAATTAATAATTTCCTCATATCAGTTTTATTCTGAATGTCATTGACTTCATAAATCTGCACGAACCCCAACCTAAGTGATGAATTAGCAATTCACAAATTGGCTTAATTATTTATTTACTAACTAAATAATCACACAGAAACACACACGGTATAGGTTATTGATTACTAACATAATGCAAAGAAAACAGTCCCTAGTGGACTAACCCGATATGATGGCTTGTTACACAATGGAAAGGTGGGGAAAGATAAAAATGTAGATGGAGACAAAGAGTGGACTTATCCTACATACATTTGGAAACTAGGCTCACCGTAAATATGAATATTTAGTACCTTAATAACCGCTCATTCGGATTAGTAATGCAACATATATTTACATGTAGATGTCTTTCTCTGTCGTCTCTCTGCTGAAACAACTCGATCTGTCTATGGGGAGTAGTTTGATGTAAGTCTCTGGTTGTCCACCAGAGGTCACAATGTCCATCTTAGTTGTAGGCTTCTTTTGTTCTGGAGCGTTCTCAGAATGAGGGGGGGGGGGGGGGTTTGGCGGTCTGTCAGCCCTGTGCCGAGCTGATCTGGCACATTTGATCCCCACTAAGGAGAGAGAGAGTCTTGGCACCACTCACGCACATCATTTTGCCTGAGGAAGGCCCTAAAAATTGTCAAAGACTCCAGCCACCCTAGTCATAGACTTTTCTCTCTGCTACCGCACGGCAAGCGGCACGGAGCGCCAAGTCTAGGTCCAAGAGGCTTCTAAACAGCTTCAACCCCCAAGCCATAAGACTCCTGAACATCTAATCAAATGTCTACCCAGACTATTTGCGTTGCCCCTTCCCTCCCCCTCTTTTACACCGCTGATACTCTCTGTTGTTATCATCTATGCATAGTCTCTTTAATAACTCTACCTACATGTACATATTACCTCAACTAACCGGTGCCCTCACACATTGACTCTGTACCGGTAACCCCCTGTATATAGTCTCGCTATTGTTATTTTACCGCTGCTCTTTAATTACTTGTTACTTTTATTTCTTACTCTGTATTTTTTTTTTAAACTGCATTGTTGGTTACGGGCTCGTAAGCAAGCATTTCACTAAGGTCTACTACACCTGTTGTATTCGGCGCATGTGACTAATAACATTTGATTTGATTTGTATTAGGAAAACATTTTCTGACGGGCCCAAATTGCCCACTCTGTACAGATGAGGCACAGCCTGCACGATAACAGCCAGTCACCTGCAGGAACAAACACCATGAACCATGGCTATGTAGGTTTTTTGGGTGGCACTATATAAGAGGACTGAAGGGACCACCCTGGAGGAGCTGGTAGCAGACTTTTACTTTGTACGTGTGTTTGTTGTGACCTTTCCAGTTAACTGATACAAAATAGTGACTCATTTATTATTGACTCAATGTGTTCCTGGTGTTGAATTTCCTGGTGTTGAACGGATGGCTAGGCTATTTCATGATTTTGTCTCTATGTATCCTTCTCTTCCTCCTCTCTCTACCCATCCTATCCTCTCAAAGCACAACTGAGAGACAAGCAATTATGTAGAGGCGATTGGGCCCCAATTGAACCCATTGACTCTGCTTTCCAAACTAAACTGAGTGACTCTTAATCTCTGGGGTAAACTTCCCATTTCAATGTCCAGGTAGATACTAGAATGTTGCTGAGCTGCACAGGGTTTTTGACAAAACGCAATTCATTTCAATATATACGTGATCAGCACATGTATACAACTTTCTACATATTCACTTTATTATTCCAGCATAATCCGAGATAAGGCGTCACATTGGTTCAAATCAGGACAACAAAGATATAGCGAGACAAAAGGCTTGGCTTTCATTTCTTTTGTAGAATAATCCAATTTGACCTTTTTAGCCTAAACATCACAGTGTGTCAGAAAGGCAGCATCACAGAGATGACAAGACAAGCACCAAATGAAGCAGAAAGGTCGGCCAACATGGGTCACCATGGCCATCGAAACCAATGAGGGCACAGTGAACGGTTTATGATGCAATGATAGGCTACAAGTGGTGAGTCATTGTTTTTACAGTGGATTCGACGCCAAAACAACTGCGGCAAACTGGCGCCAGGCAGGGAGCTGTGTACTGTATATCCCTGCAGCTATATAGATCCCGTCAGGCTGACCAATTGTCAACACTTCCTCATCCTCCTCACA
Organism: Salvelinus fontinalis; assembly: GCF_029448725.1. Classification (NCBI taxonomy): domain Eukaryota; kingdom Metazoa; phylum Chordata; class Actinopteri; order Salmoniformes; family Salmonidae; genus Salvelinus; species Salvelinus fontinalis. Next base: position 18,133,365 of record NC_074703.1, on the reverse strand, counting down.
CTGACGCAGCACATTTACTAAATTCATGTTTAAAAAAACGAATCAATGAATTAACCACATTTTGTTGTGATCCATCTAATAGAACAGAATGTGGTGCTGAAATAAGGTAATAAGGCTTTCATCTCATAATTGTAAATAGTCAATAGAAACCAACACCAAACGCAAGGCAAGACACTGGCCAAGACTCTTGAAAATTGTCCCAAAATCTTTGGCTAGACATTTTAAATGGTAAACCCTGTACACTATCAGTTTCCAAAGAGGAAATAAACATGACAAACAATCACAAATATCTTCCCAAAAAAAACACGTACGAAATAATGATATATAATGATATATTACATCTACAAAGTAACACAAGGCACACAGGGTGGATGTCAGTAAACCATAGATTCACAGAATATTGTGGAGATTGTCTACTTGTACCATTAGATACAAGGCCCATGCTAGCATGGCGATAAGACTGATTGCGGTGATGGATATAGCTTTACCATAGAAAGCAGGCCTATTGTGGTGACCACTTTACCACATGTACTATTGGTGATTGTCTACACATGACTTACCATAGATACTGATGATTGTCAACACATTTACATTTTAGTCATTTAGCAGACGCTCTTATCCAGAGCGACTTACAGGAGCAATTGGGGTTAAGTGCCTTGCTCAAGGGCACATTGACAGATTATTCACCTAGTCGGCTCGGGGATTTGAGCCAACAACATTTCGGTTATTCGGTTACTTACTCAACACTCTTAACCACTAGGCTACCTGCTGAAACTCCATTGTGATTTCCTTGCCTGGCTACTCATCAACATTGCTCCGGCCAACTGACGTTTCTAGAAGTCTGGAGTTGCCTCCCTCCCCGACGATTTCTAGAATGCGAACACAATCTGACCAATCTGATTGGTCCCAGAAACTGATGGGTTGGGCCAGAGCCTGCCTACCTGATGACGTTATCAACTTGGATTCTCTGATTGGATTGTCTGTAACGAATCTAACCAATCACTGATTAATTTGTTTTGAAGTCACACAAACAACTTCTAGGATGGCAGTTTCAGACTGACTGTATGTAGCGATTGATAGAGCAGAGGAGTTCAATTCAGGGTGAGTGGTCAGGCAAGTGATCTCCCAGGTAGACATACAGCTCAGTCAGTCTATGAGTGGACCAGTTTGATGCCCTGTCCCGTGTCCAGTATATTGGGAGGGAACCAGCCCAGTTTGAGTCGCCTAAAGCACCTCAGACACACTCCACACATCCAGAGGAGGTTGAGCCCACAGCACCAGTTGGATAGGTGCACCAGAGGATAGGTAGCCTGGGGGAAGTGGGTCTTCCAGTGCTTGGCCACGTCGCTCCCCGTGGGAAGATGGAGCGTGTAGTCGCTCCAGTGTTTCGACACGCCGTAGGCCGCCGCCACCATCCTGCCCTTCTCCGACCACTGGGTGGCGCTGTCCGGGTTGCAGTTGAACTCCACCCACTCCGAGGTGAAGTCCCCAAGGCGGGGGGCGACCCCGCCTTCGATGTCGCCAGCGGGGGCAAGCTTGGCCCCTTGCACGGCCACGTAGACTCCCTCCATCCTGCGGACCTCCTTTACCCAGGGCATGGAGTTCTCTGTGTCCAGGACCAGGATGAGACGGGAGGTGAAGCCGCTGTTCTTCTCCTTCCACCACTCCAGCAGCTGCTCCAGACGCAGGGAGTCTCCTCCTGGTAGAGAGAGAGAAACAAACATTTTAATAATCCCAACCCTAGTCCTAGGCTGGGACAAACAAGGAACCATTTGTGAAAAGCCGATATGATTCATATCATAACATGCACAATGTAAACAAAAGGAACGTGAATAGTCAAGTTATTTGTCAAATCATCTCTATTGTTATTCTACAACGACACGCCCGTATGGCCTATCCCTAGTCGAAGGCACCTAAATCCTGAGTTACAGGGACTGCTGTCTGTTTGGGCACCCTTCCTCTGTGGCAGAAACGTGAGCGGCGTACGAGTGTGTATATGTGTGCGTGAGCGGCCTGCGTGATTGAGTGAGAGTGCCAGAGACACCCCCCATCCGGCTCTTCCCAGACCGTTCTGTAAAGCGCCAACGCCAGCCAGGGCCCGGGTTGTTTTTCTCCTCGGCCTCCACTGCTCAAACACTGACACGGGGTATGACAAGCAGTATCCTTCATGAGGATTAATACGGCAGTGCGCTCCATGGCAGGAAGATTAAGAGGTGCCCGTAGATGGAGCCAAGATAAGATATTTCTTTACAGTTTGGGAGCTGCTCAGGAAGGGACTGGTGAAGAGGAGCAATACACTGTGTGGTCGTGACAAACTGATGCTTAAAAGTACAATTTGGGTTTCAGGGGAGCACCGGGGTGGTATACTGTGGCAGTGTTGATGTTTTGACACATATTACTAGAAGACTTAGTTGGTCCGTAGTTGGATCTGTATCTTTAGGAAGAAAATAGATCGTTTTTTTTTACTGACCCTGAATGTTAGGGGTTTAGTAGCTAGTTTGATAAAGGTTTTAAAAGTTACTCTAATCATAGCTTACAATGTACAGTATGATTCAAATATATTCCTTCCTTAATCCATTAAAGAATAATTGGGTAATAATACTAATTAACTACACTCATTACAGCCGACTTGCCTGACGAGCCACGATGACGGTCTGCGTGTATTTGAGAAGGTCAAGGTGGGTGGTGAGTAAATAAGGACATTAAAGACAAAAGGTAAAAGTAGTCTGGGTTCATGGAGAAAATGAAAAGTTACGAGTGGGAGTACATTAATGGTCAGTCATGTTTAATTGTCACCGAGCTTGTCTTCGTAGCAGCACCACGCAGTGATAAAGCGTGGGCGCGTGTTGGCAGCCACTGAAGAGAAACTTCAGTTATCACACTGGGGAAATGTTGGACTCTTCATTTCTACATTTCTTCATAAGTGTCGCCATGGATTAATGAAAAGTACAGGCACAAATCACACTTTATTGGTCACATACACGTGTTTAGCAGATGTTATTGCGGGTGTGGCGAAATGCTTGTGTTTCTAGCTACACCAGTGCGGTAATATCTAACAAGTAATAAAGGTGTTTAATATAACACACTGCATCTGGAAGACGACAAAATATTGTGTACTTTTCTCAGAAACAAATGGAAAACTATAAATTGTTTGTCAAAACAAAAATATGGTATTCTACCCTCATTGTCATGTTTTATTCAAACATAACCTTCATTTGATCCTGCCTTTTTCATGTTTGATCTGGTCTGGAAATAAATAGGTGCAGAATAAACATTGATAAAAGACGAGAGACAGAGGCAAGAAGCTTGTGCATTGAGGAGAGGCAGCCAGCCAGCCAGCCAGCCAGCCAGCCTCTGTAAGCTATGGTGACCCTCACCTGCCAGTGCCCAGGCCCCGGTGCGCTGCGTATGCCCGCTGTAGAACACCACGTATGTATCATGGCGGGGCCCGTCGGCCGTGCGAAGCTCCAGGAAGGCCTTGAGCTTGGCCTGCAGGGCCTCCAAAGTCACCCCGCTGGTGGAGTAGTCACAGCCAAACGTCTCAATCATGTGGTGGGAGAAGAGGCGCTGCACGCTGTTCAACATGCCCGTGGAGAGCACGTTCAGCTCCTGCACCTGGACCGGAGGTAGGAGGGTGGGCTGGCCATCTGGCCTGTGGAGGGAAGGATGAGAGGATGGGTGGAGGACATGAGGGAATGAGAATGAATATGAGGAGAGAATGGCAAGTGGAGACGGAGAGCAGAATTGAAAAGAGGAAGATGAGAATGCAGAGTAAGAAAATGAATAGAGGTGAAGACACTGGCAGTACAGTAGAGATGGAACGTGTGTGTCTGTGTGTCTACAATTTGTGAGAATAAAGATGGAGAGGAGTCCTGACCTAACGGCACCATTCGGAGGTCAAGGCGGAGAAATCTGTTTGATCCGACACACCTCTTTCTCTCCATCCCACAGCACCAGGCATAAGGCCAGGAGTCAAGGCTGCCCCAGTCTCTGCCCCACTCACTCTGTATCTGTCTGTCCCTGTGCCTGGCATTACAACTTCCTCCATTCACTCATATAGACATCTGCATAACTCAAAACATGTCATCTTAAAGTTGAGTTATTATGATCTTGAGAGAGACCTTGGGCTGGAGAGAGTTATGTTTAAATAATGACTAGATTTTGTCTGAGTAGTTGTATTGAGATGACTGGGGGGGCAGTGGATGACATGGCTGTTGGAGGCTGACGTGACAGATGTGTAACTAACCTGGCCTGGGTCTTATCTACACAAAGATGGAAACATATTAGTCTCTCGCTATCCCCTTCCCTCTGTCCTCCCTCTCTAAAAGTCTCTCTCTCTCTCTCTCCCCCCCGCACCGTCTCTCACTTTGTCCCTGTCAGACTTTCTTTCCTTTGCTCTCTGTCCCTCGTCGTTCCCTTCTCCTCCTCCTCTTTCTCATCTTCCCGAGGGGCCCTCATCGTTGTAAAAACATGATCTGAACCCATCAAACAGTAGATAATACACTGCTATATTCTCAACATGCTCTCTGGTCTCCCGCTGGGGCCTACATCCGCAGCCCTGGAATACAGAGCAGATGTATGGGCCTGCATCCGAATCACTACCACAGACAGACTAAGTGCTAACCGCCCAAGCACAGAGATAGAGTCAGAGTCTGAAATGGCACCCTATTCCCTACATAGTGCACTACTTTTGACTAAAGCCCCTATGGGTCCTAGTCAAAGGGATAAGGGTGCCATGTCGGACAGAGTGGTCCCGCCTGGTCGTAAAACACATCTTCCACCCACAGCCACTTAGTATGCCAGGGAGAGAGCAGCCTCAGGGGGGAAACATTAGGGGAATGTTTATGCATGGCTATTGGGATATTTTTTCCACTTGGTTTGTCCAGTGAGGGAATTGAAATTATGGTCTGTCCCACTGGATGTTGTAAAGTTACGGTATTTTTTTTTACTTTGGTGCAGGGAAGATTGATGATTGTGGAGATGAAAAAAGTGAATGTGGGTCTGTGTGTGTGAGGTCTGTGTACGTGTGTATACTGAATTGTGTGCGTCAGGGTTTCCGTTAGGAAAATGTGGCGCCTGACTTTTGATCGGCAGCATTTTAATTTAACAGACATTTGAGACATTTACCGGACCCATATGCATTGAGCGCATAACCTGATTAGGGCGTCCACCCACTGACAAAAATCACATTTCGATGATTTATCTTCACAGAACATGCAACTCGAGGATGCAACAGCGTGCGCCCTTCTTAAGGAATTTCCAATGTGCACTTTGAAGATGTAAGAATAACAGCCACATTTACTTTTCATCAGCCAACAAGACGAGTAACAAAGAGCAAAATCACTAGCCTATGTCATTGTAATATCCCGCATAGTAGAAAAGTTGACCTATTCTTATGGTCAGCTTGTCGTTCTGTGCAAGAAAGAAAAAGCCTGTTCCAAACAGACTCTGAGACAGTTATGGCATGATAGATCTCAAACTAGTAGCCTAGATAAAAAAAAAAAAAAAAAAACATCTTTAAAAAGCAATGAGGCTGATGCAACAGATCAGAACGTTTAGATTGAAAATGTTGATAAACTATTATTTCTTCACATTATAAGTTTAGCAATGCGCACAAGGCAGTAAGCTACGCAAAGATGTTTGTTCCATAATGCAATTAGTGGAAAAACACCGTTGTCAAAAGAAAACGGTTTCATGTGACAGAGATAAAAATATTTGTTTGAAATTTAGAAAGAGGGGAGATCTAAAGATGCAACTAGCATGGGTTGCTAATATGAATAGAGGTATGTTTGAATACCCATACTAACATTCTGTATACTACATACTTAATGAGTATATACACTACATAATATATACTATGAGTTCATTTTAGAATAATGTAAACAAATGCTATCATTTCAGTTGAGCGTACTACACGGTCTACCGTAAATTGATGCTGTAGCTATGCAACCTCTTGCTAGTTTGTTATCATAACAAATGACTAGCTAGACATTTTACAATTTCAGGTGTGTTGGTAAATTCTATCTGGAGTGCCCTCTGGGCGTTGTCAGATTGTCCATTCGTAAATTCAGAGCGTTTCGCTCTCGGAGCGTTCAGAGCGCACACTGGACACTCTGGCCGAGGAGTAGGGTTGATCCGAGCAGCTAACTAGCTAATGTTGGCTAGCAACTTCCAGACACAAATGAAAGAACACCTCACTCTGACCATTTTACTCGCCCTAGTAGAGCTGGTAAGACTGTTTTCATGTTATCCAGAGCGTTGGTGACTAACTGTGCTGCTGGCAACAATTGAATTACGCTTTTTTTTTGCCGACGTTTACTGCCACCGGCCATATTCAACGGGTGTTGAGCGTTGGTAAATTTACATTTATCAGTTATTCCGCACTCTGGCACACTAACGAGAGTGCTCTGAAATCGGAGTAGATAGCCAGAATTAACAATGTCCATTGAAACGCACAACGACTATACCACTTAGCTAAGAATTGTGTGAACAATCAAGTCAATAAACGTCTGGTAGTTAGTTAGATAGTTAATATACTGCCTGGCAAGTTCAATGTATTAGTAGCCAACTAACGTTAGGTAATACTGGTATATACTGCTGTAATGCTATGCGGTTCGTAAGGATAGCATAGCTAACAAATTGTCAGCCAACGTAAGTTATTTGAAAAGTCAGGACTTTACTACATTGCTCAACATTTTCTTAACATTTGTGATAATTAGTTAAATGAATTTGTATCCGCTCTCGTCGGACTTCGGCTGCATATTTTCCGCCATTTTCTTCAAATCTGAAATGGTTGTGAAGCTACGCCCATTTTCTGAAGTATTGCATTATGGGCCCTGAAAGCACGGAAATAGTGTACACTGCTTGGTTACTTCGTATTTTGGCACGACATCTGGGAACTTTTTGCATACTAACTATAACCAAAAAGCATACTATATACTCAATTCACGTCACAAATAGTATGGTTAGTGTGAGTATTGAAAGAAAGTTGATTTGAAAACCAATAGAACATGAGAGAAATATGCTACTGGTTTCAATGGTTTATAGAAGTCTTAAGAGAAGAATTGTTTCTATGGTCGGATTTTACTTTGAAGCAAGGTAAGTCATGCCTCATAACATGAATTAAAACGTTCAGGTTTCAAACCGTTAAATATGTGTTTTCAAAACGCATACTGCTTCCAGCTCATCGCAAAGTGGTGTGTAACATGCTGAAGCCTGCCTATACCGTTGCCTATATGCACTTGAATGGAGAATGGGAAGCGCGTTTTAATTACCAGTTGAGAAATAAAAATAGTAGTTCTTCTTAAAATTGGGGCCATCAAAACAGTTAACACGCGATTGTATTTAGAATTGTTACGCAATGATTGGCCTTATAAATGCAAGTTTCACTCCAGCAGCAACAAATCAGCTGTTTGAGGAGCTGTAGCAGCAGCTCTCATGCTGTGTGACAGATTTTCCACTCATAGGCTCTATATGCTGTGCGCGTGTGATAAACCTAATGACTAACGAAAATACACATAGAATTCCACAAAATTATTCAAATTATCTTTTAAACCGACAAGCATGACCGGTCAAATGTATTTGCCAAAAGCTGGCTATTAGCGGCTAACGGAGACCCTGGTGTGTGTGTGTGTGAGTTCTGTGTACATGTGTCTACGTAGTCTGTGTGTATATATATATATATATATATATATATATATATATATATATATTAGTTGAAAGTTTACATACACTTTAGCCAAATACATTTAAACTCAGTTTTTCACAATTCCTGACATTTAATCCTAATACAATTCCCTGTCTTAGGTCAGTTAGGATCATCACTTTATTTTAAGAATGTGAAATGTCAGAATAATAGTAGAGAATGATTTATTTCAGCTTTTATTTCTTTCATCACATTCCCAGTGGGTCAGAAGTTTACATACACTCAATTAGTATTTGGTAGCATTGCCTTTGAATTGTTTAACTTGGGTCAAACGTTTCGGGTAGCTTTCCACAAGCTTCCCACAATAAGTTGGATGAATTTTGGCCCATTCCTCCTGACAGAGCTGGTGTAACTTAGTCAGGTTTGTAGGCCTCCTTGCTCGCACACGCTTTTTCAGATCTGCCCACAAATTTTCTATAGGATTGAGGTCTGGGCTTTGTGATGGCTACTCCAATACCTTGACTTTGTTGTCCTCAAGCCATTTTGCCACAACTTTGGAAGTATGCTTGGGATCATTGTCCATTTGGAAGACCAAGCTTTCACTTCCTGACTGATGTCTTGAGGTGTCGCTTCAATATATCCACATAATTTTCCTTCCTCATGAAGTCATCTATTTTGTGAAGTGCACCAGTCCCTCCTGCAGCAAACCACCCCCACAGCATGATGCTGCCACCCCCGTGCATCACGGATGGGATGGTGTTCTTCGGCTTGCAAGCTTCCCCCTTTTTCCTCTAAACATAACGATGGTCATTATGACCAAACAGTTCTATTTTTGTTTCATCAGACCAGAGGACATTTCTCCAAAAAGTACAATCTTTGTCCCCATGTGCAGTTGCAAACCATAGTCTGGCTTTTTTATGGCGGTTTAGGAGCAGTGGCTTCTACCTTGCTGAGCGGCTTTTCAGCTTATGTCGACGCGTCTCCTTCCTGAGCAGTATGATGGCTGCGTGGTCCCATGGTGTTTATAGTTGCGTACTATTGTTTGTACAGATGAACGTGGTACCTTCAGGAGTTTGGAAATTGCTCAAGACTTGTGGAGGTCTACAATTTTTTCTCTGACGTCTTGGCTGATTTCTTTTGATTTTCTCATGATGTCAAGCAAAGAGGCACTGAGTTTGAAGGTAGGCCTTGAAATACATCCACAGGTACACCTCCAATTTACTCAAATTATGTCAATTAGCCTATCAGAACCTTCTAAAGCCATGACATCATTTTCTGCAATTTTCCAAGCTGTTTAAAGGCACAATCAACTTAGTGAATGTAAACTTCTGACCCACTGGAATTGTGATACAGTGAAGTAGAAGTGAAATAGTCTGTAAACAATTGTTGGGAAAATGACTTGTGTCATGCACGAAGTAGATGTCTTAACCGACTTGCCAAAATTATAGTTTGTTAACAAGAAATGTGTGGAGTGGTTAAAAAATGAGTTTTAATGACTTAATGACTTTAAGTGTGTGTAAACTTCCGACTTCAACTGTGTATACGGGTTCGTGCCGTGGGGGAGATCTTTGTGGGCTACACTCGGCCTTGTCTCAGGGTAGAAAGTTGGTTTGAAGATATCCCTCTAGTGGTGTGGGGGCTGTGCTTCGGCAAAGTAGGTTAGGTTATATCCTGCCTAGTTGGCACTGTCCGGGGGTATCGTCGGACGGAGCCACAGTGTCTCCCGACCCCTCCTGTCTCAGCCTCCAGTATTTATGCTGCAATAGTTTGTGTCAGGGGGCTAGGATCAGTCTGTTATATCTGGAGTATTTCTCCTGTCTTAAACGGTGTCCTGTGTGAATTTAAGTATGCTCCCTCTAATTCTCTTTCTCTCGGAGGACCTGAGCCCTAGGACCATGCCTCAGGACTACCTGGCCTGATGACTCCTTGCTGTCCCCAGTCCACCTGGTTGTGCTGCCGCTCCAGTTTCAACTGTTCGGCCTGCGGCTATGGAACCCTGACCTGTTCACCGGACATGCTACCTAGTCCCGGACCTGCCGTTTTCGACTCTCTCTCTACCGCACCTGCTGTCTCTAACTCTGAATGATCGGCTATGAAAAGCTAACTGACATTTACTCCTGAGGTGCTGACCTGTTGCAACCACTGTGATTATTATTATTATTAATATTTGACCCTGCTGGTCATCTATGGACGTTTGAAGATCTTGGCCATGTTCTGTTATAATCTCCACCCGGCACTGCCAGAAGAGGACTGGCCACCCCTTCCTAGGTTCCTGTCTTTCTAGGGAGTTTTTAATAGCCACCGTGCTTCTACATCTGCATTGCTTGCTGTTTGGGGTTTTCTGTATAGCACTATGTGACATCAGCTGATGTAAAAAGGGCTTTATAAATAAATTTGATTGATTGATTGTGTGTACGGTTATATACCTGCTGTAGCTGGTAGGGACGACCACAGCGTAGCCCACAGATGTGCCCCCCAGGCAGCTGCCCAGCTCATGGAAGAGCCCGTGGACCAGAGACTCCAGAGGGAGGACCACCAGGAACACACTCATGAACACACCATTGGAGGGCTATAACACAAGAGAGCATTTCATTTGTGATTTTTTTTCAATGTATTGAAGCACAAGATAATTTTGCTATTTAGATACACACATTTAAAAAAATCCATCACAAGGTTCAGCTCAAAACACCCATGAAACACAATCAAGTGAAGCTGTGGGAATGAGTAAGAATGAAGCCTTTTCAAAGATAGTCTAAGTGAATTCAAGGCCACAAGCTATAGGTCTACCCAATGGACTCTATTATACAAATTCACCAAGCTGTTAAAATTCAGTAAATACATAACTAAATAATTTTATGATGTTGCCATGACGATTTCCACATAGCCTTGCGATTCCTCAATTACACTTGTTACATTCACATTTGCAATTAAAATCCTTATTAAAACTCATATTCTTCCTCAATCCGACTTGTCCAATTAGCGAGGCACCGGCAAGGTTACCACATCAGAACTCCCTACTTCATTATTAGCGAGTCAGTTTTGGATGGAGGCGGCAGACTTCTTGTTAAATTCAGCGACGACTGCCCAAGGCCTCACAGCTGGTCCATCATCATCTCCTCAGTCCTCATTTGACAAAGCAACACTGAAGCTCTTATGCAATCCCAGTATTCAACCCCTTTAAACATAGAGCAAGGCTATAGGCTTAGATTATAGAAACAATTCAAGGCTATAGCTAGGCCTATATGTTTGGTAACATGGACACTGAATTGTATATTTGACTTTAAATGTTTAAGAGTGTGTGGGTGGGTTGAATAAGTATTCTTGCTTAAAGACATGCTCCAGTACTTTGGCGACTAAGATTTATTTATTGTTATTTATTTTTTTAAACCTCCCCCTTTGGGCTGGATGTATCAATGTGCTATAAAATACCAAGTTTGAAAGTGACTGCTTCTTGAAGCTGTGCCGTGCCATTTTCCTCACATTTCCCCCCACATGGGCCAGCAATTAGAGTTCTAGCCAATAAGATTCAGCCCCTCGCATTTGAGTGACAGCTAGCAAGGCACCTGCCCATCGTTATCCAGCGGTTGCAGTGTGGGCCCAACGGCTCAGTGATGTAGTACGCAATTTTTGTGTACCGCTTTTGGCTCGTGAGTAATATTTTCAAAACTACCGGCTAAAAAGTATACAAAGTTACAGGAGAATCTCTTTAAGGGTAGTTCCATTTCATTTCATTTCAGCAAGCCATGACAACACCCACCATCTCTGATAGTTCTGAAATAGTTTCTGTAGTTAGAAACAGATAAGATAAGCATTCCTGAAACATTATTTTGTTGAAAACACTATTTGAACTCTGAGAAACTAAGCTAATTGATTACACCCAAATTGTCCATTTCAATCATAGGATTCATATAATATTAAGTATAATACCCAACATCCGATTTGGACAAAACCACTTCTTAAAATGACTAAGACGTGAGGAATCCAAATAAAGAGTCAAAAGCCACCCATGTACCCCACTCAAAACAACCCCATCCCAACTATACAGTATCACTTGTCTATGTTTGGCAAGTATTATGAAGCTGCGGCTTGGAGTATTGTTTATTCATCCTATGTTATGTATTGTGAATTTGGTGGTGTTTTTTTTGTTTCCTGTTCAGAGAAATTAGCCATTGAAGTCGCTTGCATTTCCCCCCATTAAATGAGTGTGAAAGTACCAGGTTTTGCCCACTAGATGCTGCTCATCATGCTCGTACTGCCACAGCCTTTTATTAATTTTTCAAGTCTCTTGTGCTTACTAAAAGGTAGTCTTTATCCCAATATCAAATAATTTGAGTAACAATTGATTGTGATTGTTTTAACTTAAAATGGTCAAAGATAACCAAAAATAGATTCTTAGCAAATAGCAATTTCGCAAGCAAGAAATTTGCTAGGATTGTCTAGGAGTGGTCTGAGTGGGGAGGGGGAAACTGAGACCTAGCTGAGAGATTTGGAACTGTATCTTATTGGTCTATTTACTAATTTACTGCCTGGTGATGTCAACAGTCAGGCCAAATCTCCATCCCACCAAAACAGGCAGAAATTCAAGGTGGCCTTTTCAGCTTTTACAACCTCATAGTGTGGAAATATATAAAACACAGAAAAATCACATTTTTGACTGCACAGGGCCTTTAAAATGGACCCACTGCAACTTTAGGTAGAAAACCAACAGCTGTTGCTCATGATTAAAATAAATGGTGGGGTCAAAGCTTAAAGGGATACAGTGAGATTCTGACAATTCGTTTTTCTACCTACCCAGGCTATGTCTACGCGTGCAGTATGAAGGAAATTACACACAGTTTTCCCCCTGCGAACCAATGATGACGCAACTCGCCTAGCGTTAGCGCAATAACTGGAAGTCTACAGGTACAGTAGCATAAGCTCGCTGGAGATCTTATATGACGTGGCAAATAGTTGGACATGCCTCAGCGTAGCCTGTTATGCTAATAGCAGATTACAAGGTAAAGCTAAATTAGGGCTAAATAACTTATGGCTCTTTATGTAAGGATATAGGCATATTAAAGAGCTAATTCACTTGGTCACGGTTGAGAGCAGAAGAAGCTCTCCTCTCCGGCTTGGGACTGTCTTGTGAATGCATGCCAGGCCTCTAGCAAGCGTCATTCTCTGGGGTTTATGACGTGAAGCTTGATGTTTCAATGTTGATGATGCTACTCACCTTGCTTTGTTATTAGGCTATGCAGCTATCGTGGTCAGGTCTGTCTCGAATAAGATCATTCAAAATCTAATGAATGATTTGAATCTTCTCAATGTTTGCAAAACCAAAATAAATGAAAAGCTCAGATCAATCACTCAATCAGCTAACGGATTTATCAATCCATCTTCTCATTCATCAGTTTAACATATATTACCCTGCCAGTTCACCATGTAGCAATATTTGGCATCTTACCTGCCAGGACACAGCTGCCAGAATGGCTGTGGACGCCAGGCTGAAGAAGACCAGGCGTTCAGAGATCAGGCAGAAGTGTCTCATCCCCCGCGAGGCCATGACCCGGTCCAGGCTTCGTGACTCTGACTGCTGGACCGAGCGTGCCTTCTGACAGTCACTCAGCTTGGTGTGGAAGCCCCACAGTGTGATCAGCAGCACCACGTGGCAGACTGTCCAGAACAGGCCAAACACACAGAATCCAGGGATCACCAGGTACCACAGTTCTAGATGGCTCATCTTTAGAGCGGATAGGACGAAGAAGGCCATCTCCACAAGCCCCAGGGGGAGCAGGGAGAGTCGACACCAGACACGTCCCCAGGAAAGCAGGGGCAGCCAGCGCTCGGTGGCCCCTAGGCTGCTGAAGTAGACGTCCAAGAGGGGTTCACAGATCAGACGGCCCAGGTAGCAGCCCAGGGCGAAGGGGTTGGTGGTTATCCCCACGGCCTTGAAAAACAGCAGGGAGGTGACCAGGGTGAAGCAGGCCAAGTTGGGCAGGGCTAGGAGGGACTTGACACGCAGGCCCACGATCAGAGCCCCCAGTGCCACCACTAGGGCAATGAAGGCCATAGATTTGTGCCACAGCATGGTGGTGCTGGCAATGCCAAAGCCAAGGAGTTCTAGGAGCTCCTCGGACGAGAGCAGGGTGGGTTTATAGTGAACGCAGCCCATTATCCTACCTGTTAAGGCCCACACTGTCCTCAAAGCCACACTAGCCAGCAGCAGGTAGTTAGTAGCCTGCTCCTTCACATTCTCCTCCAGCGAGGGACTATTGAGGAAGCACAGGAGGCCCAGAAGGAAGCTAAACCACAGGTGGAAGAGGCTGAGACTGGCCCCCTCCATGGAGAAGTAGTAGTAAAGGATGCTGGCGATGCCCAGGACAAAGAGACCCAGGATGAAGATAACAAGGATCATGGGCTCATCAGTCTGCTCCCAGCGCACGTACAGGCCCAGGCATACTGCCACCATCAGGTTGAAACTGGACAGGTAACCCAGGCAACGCACCAACGACCACATGTACACCTCCCCGCCGGGCGCAGGCCCGCTCTCTTCTTCCGGCTCCAGGCGTGACATGGCTGCGTAGAGACAGTGGCTGAGGCTGTAACAGCTCCTCCTGAACATTCAATTGAGGGGACTCATGAGTCAATGATCAGGTATGTCACTGACAGTAGCAAGCTTGCGTAGGTTTTGTAACAGACTGGGGCACTTGAAGTTAGGCAACATTATGGATGAGATCGATGAAAGACTATTCAGCCACTGTGAAAGGAGAACATATTTTGTGAATGTGAAAAATGTTTACATTAATTATCATCAACAACAATCATCCTAATGTAGCTGTCATATGTTTGCTGGATGACAAGCAAGTAAACAAACCGTTTTAATTATCACAGCAATAAACGTTGACACTCACCAGTTGCTATTGACAGAAGATTAAAGACAGTCAGCAAGCGCTAGCTACGTGCTTCTGTCAATAGCACAAGAATGACTAGCAAATAGCACAAGAACGCCATAGCACAACAATAATGGCTAGTAACTAGCTACTTAGTTGCGCTGCGTCGTAAGGTTAAGTAAGTGATGACATCTCACGCAATTCCAGAGGCATCACAGTAAAACTACTTCAAATCATCAAATGTATTCACAAATAACTATCGATGACAAAACGAAAGATGAATCTTGAGTTGCTTACGCTTGTCTAAAAACTTTTTTCGTTTCTAATTCAGAATGTTTCCGGACTCCAAACTACGGCAAAGATAATGGGACAAAAACAGTTGGGATTTTGCGTTTGCAGGGAAATCGAAAGTGGTTTCACAGCAGGTTGTCCCTCTCAATAAATTATTATTCCATTAGAGGTGACATCAAGGAAACATCATTATTTATCAATCAATCAAGATAATTGTAAAAATGTCATTTTAACATTCATTGATCAGAAAAGACAACCACCTCTAACATATAATCATTGCATCCACATCCATTGTGTGTCCTCTATGGTCTGTGAAGATTTCACAGTGATGGTGGCCTGGTGGTGCCAAGGGGCACATTTCAAATGACACCCGACTCAAATATGAACTTTTCCACACACTGTAATGTAGCTCTAGTAAAATAGTACACTATATGGGAATAGCCAAAGAGAGATTACACTGGTTAATTATGATACTTTCTGGGAAATGATTATGTGGAGTAGTGTGACTTTATCTCAACAGGGGCACTGTGGAGGCAGGGGTCTATTCGTTTTCTATTTTTCTCTCTGTGTTGTTGGGAAGGGCCCGTAAGTAAGCATTTCACTGTTGTTTACGAAGCATGTGTAAAATGTTATTTGATTCAGGGTTTTTTTCTGACTGACTGACTACTGTAGGGAAAATAATGCACATATCCCTCCCTCCCTCCCTCCCTCCCTCCCTCCCTCCCACACATCACTGTGAAGCCCACAGAGCCAAGAAGCGTCTGAGCTGGAGACTGGAGACACAGTACATAACACAGCCGTGGCCCTCATCGAGAATCATATCAACCTACTGTAATTGGAGGGATTTAGGGCCCTGAGTTGTTCCCCACCATTTCATATGATGACATGAGCAGGAAAACTCTAGACCGTAGTTATGAGCACCATGAGTATCAGGACCACACAAATGTTCTGTATAGGTTACATTACATACATTTGGTCAAGGTGAATGATGCATTTGGTCTTGAGGATTGCAATGTAAATACCATAAATAAAATTGAAAAATTCTAATTCTATGCTACCCATATCTGTAACCACCAAGACCAACAGCAGGCTTTTTGCAACGAAAATCTCAGCGTTGGGCTTTGAAGACCAAGATAAATCCATTGGCCAATTGGATCATTTACAGCATTAGTGAGGAGAAGCCTTTTAAAAGGTTTATTTAGAATTTTCTGCTGATACAACATGATAAATGTAAGGATGGGATGAACATCAAGGAGGCTAATTCACTATCCGGAGGCTATAAAGCATCCAAAAAGTATCTGAGTGTGTGTACATGTGTGTTTGTACTAGATTGACATTCAACACACACAGCTTATAATTAAATAAATACACAGATAAGGTGATATCTCAAAGTATTGGTAGGGCAAAGTGAGATTCTGCAGAGATAAGTGTGTGTGTGTGTGTGTGTGTTTTTGTGTTCGTGTTGGTGCTTTACCTGAGGTACTGTAAAAGTGAAATGTTAATATCAAAGTGAGTGTGTTTCTCTCTGCTCAGCTGACTGGGGAAGACTAAGGCAGAGTGTCGCGTGGTGAACCGGAGGCCCTGAAGGGTACGGAAGTCACACTCGTTTACACTCCGGGGAAATCGACTGATGATAGGAAGAAAGAA
>NC_074703.1:18081688-18116414 GCF_029448725.1 Salvelinus fontinalis | reverse complement strand
TACACTAGTTCTTCAGTATACACTAGTTCTTCAGTATACACTAGTTCTTCAGTATACACTAGTTCTTCAGTATACACTAGTTTTTCAGTATACACTAGTTTTTCAGTATGCACTAGTTCTTCAGTATACACTAGTTCTTCAGTATACACTAGTTCTTCAGTATACAGTAGTTCTTCAGTATACACTAGTTCTTCAGTATACACTAGTTCTTCAGTATACACTAGTTCTTCAGTATACACTAGTTCTTCAGTATACACTAGTTCTTCAGTATACACTAGTTCTTCAGTATACACTAGTTCTTCAGTATGCACTAGTTATTCAGTATACACTAGTTCCTCAGTATACACTAGTTCTTCAGTATACACTAGTTCTTCAGAATTTCTCTCCTTCTGTGTGTGTGCGTGTGTGTGTGTGTGTGTGTGTGTGTGTGTGTGTGTGTGTGTGTGTGTGTTTGTAGAAAACATTAAGAACACCTTCCTAATATTGAGTTGCAACCCCTTTTGTCCTCAGAACAGACTCAATTCGTTGGGGCAGGGACTCTACAAAGTATTTAAAGTGTTCCACAGGGATACTGGCCCATGTTGACTCCAATGCTTCCCACAGTTGTGTCAAGTTGGCTGGATGTCCTTTGGATGTTGGACCATTCTTCATACACACGGGAAACTGTTGAGGGTGAAAAACCCAGCAGCGTTACAGTTCTTGACAGACTCAAACCGGTGCGCCTGGAACCTACTACCATACCCCGTTCAAAGGCACTTACATATTTTGTCTTGCCCATTCACCCTCTGAATGGCACACATACACAATCCATGTCTCAAGGCTTAAAAATCCTTATTTAACCTGTCTCTTCCCCTTCATCTACATTGATTGGTGGATTGAAGCCATTTCGTTTTGTACACTCAGTGCGTGAGTGTGCGTGCGCGTGTGTGTGTGTGTGTGTGATGTTGGGAGGAAAGCTGGGTGTGGAGTTTTTAGCAGAGCCCCAGATGGCTGAGAGACAGGTGAGCCAATTAGAGAGTCTCATTACACGGCAACATCATCACAACCACTGGAACGTTACAGCAACATATTCACAACACTCACACAACGTTACAGGACACCGTCACAACACCATAACGTTACGGCAACAAATTCCCAACACTCACACAACGTTACAGGAAACCGTCACTACACCGTAACATTACGGTGACATTAAGGTCATGCACTTTACCTTACTGTAACGTTTACGTCAACCCTCTTAAACTGTATGTTAACTACTACACCTCAACATTACAGCCATCCTACTGTACATCGTTACAGAAACTTTACAGTCATACATTTGTACTTTTGGGAACATTCTGTCGTTCCGGTATAATCCACTATGTTTTCTCTCTCTCTAGACACGGCACAGAGAATGTGCCAGTCTGCTACTTCACACAGAGAGAGCGACATGAGCTAACTTTCTTTTTTTGTGCATCCCAAAATAAATTTGTGGAACATAGCTGATATTCATTATCATTCTAATGATGTGCAAATGTTTCATGAGAGAGAGAGAGGGAGGGAGGGAGGGAGGGAGGGAGGGAGGGAGGGAGGGGAGAATGAAGAAGGAGAGAGTGAGGGAGGAGAGAGAGAGAGAGAGAGTGAGGAGAGAGAGTGAGGAGAGCGAGAGAGAGTGAGGAGAGAGAGAGAGAGAGAGAGAGTGAGGAGAGAGAGAGAGAGTGAGGAGAGAGAGAGAGTGAGGAGAGAGAGAGAGAGAGTGAGGAGAGAGAGAGAGAGAGTGAGGAGAGAGAGAGAGAGAGAGTGTGAGGAGAGAGAGAGAGAGTGTGAGGAGAGAGAGAGAGAGAGTGAGGAGAGAGAGAGAGAGGCAGAGAGAGAGAGAGAGAGAGAGAGAGAGAGAGAGAGAGAGAGGGAGAGAGAGAGAGAGAGAGAGAGTGAGAGAGGAGAGAAGACAGTTGGCAGATACTTAACACAATACTACTGTCTCTCTGTCACATTAGTATGAACGGACCACGGGCAACTATATCGCAAAAATTAATCTCAGAAATAATGAAGGAATTTACTAGTAATGAGCCTTTTGTCGAACATAGTCACACTCACATACTGATGCACTCAGGCATACACAGATATACACACCAACAGGCGCACACACACACAAACACACACACACAACCTCTTAAATTCACACAAACACTGAAACTCTGGGCAGGCGTCCTGTTGTGTGTTTTCTCCACTGTTAAGAGATAATTGACAAGCCACGAGGGCTGCTTTTCCCTTAATGGAAGGTGACAAATTCATTTCTGTGTGCTAATGCCTGTAAGTGGAACAGCCCTGCTTTCTCCTGCTTTCCAATGCACAACCACAGGAACCTGTCTGCATGGGGAGGGGGTGGGGGGGGGGCAGTGTTTGTGGGTAAAGTGTATGGGTGGGTATGGGTGGGTATTTTTCCTTCCCTTATTTTCTTGTGTAGACCTATATATCAGGGCTTTAAGTCCTGGTTGACCTTAGGCAAGATATTATTATTACCCATGGTTCTCGGGATTAAAGAGGTGTTGATTGGCCTTGTTGATCGCGCCGTTCTGTCTCTTTCTTTTTAATCCATCCCTTTGTTTGCCCCATATGCATGTCCTTGGCTTTGGAGTGGGGAGACGAGAGGAAGAGGAGTTTATCTCTCCCTTGAGTCCTTCATCCAGCCCTCCTTTCATTGTTGATTGTCTCTCTGACCCCCCTGTCCTTCTCGGTTCGTCTGAACCCCACAGCCGTTTGTTTACTAACCCATGAGGACGTTGTCAGGGCGACAGAAAAGCTGTTATCTGTTCCGACGTAAGACTTGAGACTCCACAATGGATGAAAACATCCCATAATGGGTTCTCTTGTCCGCTGCTGCGTGCGTGGGGAAGATACGATGAATTCTTCATACCCCGGCCTGATTGCAGAATCTTGCATCGAATGCAAGTTTTATTCTCCTGTCCTACAGTCAAACTGCAGAGTCAAGCTTTTTTCTTTCTTCGGGAAAGAAACGAAATAATGTATTATTGTTGTATTTTTCTTGCTAGGAAACAGAGGGGAAAGACTGAGCGAAAGGAAGACCAGAGACAGGGGGAGAGGATTAGAGGATTTCTTGAATGGATGAACACGGGCAGAATGCTTAAGGGGATGTGAGGGGAGAAAGGGGGGGAGAGGAGGAGTGCGGATGTGTACTCTTGTTCTCTACTCAGTCCGAGTGAGGCCTGAAGAAATACAGGTAGAGCGGGAGAAATAAGAAAAGAAGTGCCTGCAGACTTTAGTAATCCCTCTTTTATGAATAGGAAGCCAAGCTCAGCTAACGGTGACTCACAGCCATAACAGCACTTACCCCCCCAACTCCCCTTCTACTCCTCTGCCACTCTCCCTCACACATTCAAAGTCAAACTTTATTGGCACAACTGTGAAAGGTACAATAACGTTGCCAAAGAACTTACTGCTAAGACTTTTTGGTTGCTAATCTCTCTCTTGGCTCATTCAGTGTGTAGTGGTCATAGCTTGGCCCAGGCTTGGCATGGTTCGTATTAAGGTCCCTGCCCTCCCTGAGTCTGGCTAGGAGAGTACACTGCCTGCCATACGTTACCATGACAACGCTCTTACATCAGATAGTTCCCCCCCATGCAGCCAATGGGCATTGACCTTTCACTGTCAGACTGAGTTAGAAAGAGGAAGAGGGAAAGAGAGGGTAAGAGGGAGAGAAAGGGAGTGAGTGGGAGAGAGATAGAGAGAGAGAGAGAGAGAGAGAGAGATCCATAAGTAGGTCATTTCATTCAACTGTAAACACCATAGGAAGACAAAGACAGTGACGGGTACTGTATATAAGTTACTACGATGTCACAGTACGGTGTGTGTGCGTGCCTGTGCGAGAGGAGAGGGAAAAAAGCAAAAATGAGATATATGATTGGGTTAGTTAGGGTGTGAGGGCGGCATGCAATCATGCTAAAATCCACAGCAAATGAGAATTGATCCCGGATTGTAATTTGTCATTTCCTCAGGTCTGTATGTGTGCTGGTCCCTCTCTCAGGCGTGACCAGATGTTCACGGCCCCTCCAGGACTGATCCTAGAGCAGCAGACGAGATTTACAGAAGGAGATTGGCACTTACAGCAGGAAATATCCAGATGGAAAGTTTAGGATGGCATCAGGGTGATGGGACATGGATAGAATACATTTAGAATGTAGAACTGACTAAGAAGTAGGATAGTGAATATGACCCTCAGAGTTGCAATGAAAAACCAACAGACGGACTAAATTCAGCAATTAGGGCTTGGAGTTAAGCTGTGTACTGCATCTTAACTGTGAATATACTTGTTCTCTCAAAGTGTTGTTTTGGTCCATGCAGGTGTTGTAGAGGGCATATATTATTTTGCACATTATTGCAAACATTCTAATGAATCTCCCAGACAATCCATAACTTGAACAACCCTCCTCTATCCTCATTGCACGCACGCACGCACGCACGCACGCACGCACACACACACACACACACACACACACACACATTGAGACGCTAATGAAGCTGTAGGCTTCTCTTTTTTTTGTTCCTGGCTCAGTGAAACATGCATAAATCATAATAAACAGAAGGATGAATTTTTTATCAGCTGCTTCCTGAGTCTTCTGTCTCCGTCTCCTGTGAGTAGGACAGGCTCTGATGTGACAGATACCGGATTTGGTGTGGGGGGGGGGGGGGGGGGGGGGGTTTTGGTGTGTGTGTGTGACAGGTAGTGGAGCCTAGCTGTAGCTGCTGGCAGGGCCCCCTTAGGGAGGGCCACTAGCTGAGACAAGTCTGTCTTTTAGCTGGGAAACAACATGACATATATCCATATCCAGTAGCTCCATTCACTGGGGACTGGACTGGACTGGACTGACCTAGGCTTGCCGATGCTCGGCTGGGCTGAACTAGGTTAAAACTGGGCTGTGCTGGGCTAGAATAAACAGAGTTGGACTAGATCAAAGTTGGACTGGGCTGCACTTGGCTGGGTCAGGCTGGTCTGCTCAGGGCTCTAGTATTAGAGTGAAATAGGCCCACAACACAACAACATGAGCTGTCAGGGGAGATTACTTCAGCCAGGCAAGCCAGCAGGGTCTCCACCGCTCCACCAGAGAGAGAGAGAGAGAGAGTAGAAGGGAGGGGTAGAGAGAGAGAGCGGGAAGCAGAGGGGAGGAGACGAGCGAACGTGTGTTTCTGTAGTGCGAATAGGAACGAGAGAGAGCGAGGACAAGAGCGAGACAGAGAGCAGAAAGCCGCCGCTTGTTGTGAAAATAGAAGAAGATCGGAGGAGAAAAACAGTGGTTGGGAGCAGAGATGTTGGAGCTCGCGTCCGAGCTGGGCTTTGTGCAGAGTGTGTGTGTCGACAGCATATGCTGCCCCCCCTCTGCACCCCACCCCACCGGCGGATCCATGAGGGCCGACGATCTGCTGCTGAGGTACGCACACACACATATATATATACACACACACACACACACACACACACATATATATATATGTCGGAACCATACCCGGACACTCTCATGTGATCTCCTGTTTTAGTGTTTTGTGTTCAGGTTCAGTCTGTGTTTCTGTCATATCTCACTGCACTGTCTGTCAGTGTCTGCTGCTCTCTCTCTCTGCCTCTTGCTCTCTTTCTCGCTTGATGTTCTGTCTAGGTGTCCCTCCTTTCCGTCCTGCGACTGTTCATTTGTTCAAGTGTAAAATCCGATGCTTGTACCTCCCTTGCTCTCTTTTCCTCTCCAACCCATCCTCCTTTTTCATGCCTCCTCTCTCTGTATGTGAGTAATGGAGGGGTAGCGGAGGGTTAGAGGAGGGGTAATAGGGGCGATGTGAGGGGCTTTATCCTCTCTAGGGGGAGGAGGCTGGCCAGGGGACGGGGCAGTCGATCAGGAGTGTGTGTTTATACTACTCGCTGTAATCCAGAGAGGAGAGAGTGAAGGGGGAGAGGAGAGGAGAGGAGGGCGGGGCAGGGAGCAGGAGAATAGAGAGAAAGAGGGTAGACTAGACTCCATATTTGGATTTTGGGTGCAAATTGTGTCTTTCGTTCGTTTAGCAAAAACGGACAAAACCTTTTCAAAACCTTTTTTTGATCAACAGAATCTCCAACCTGTCCTTCTCTGTGTCTCTCTTTTTCTATCTCTCTTATCCCCTTCTCCCTCGTTTCCGGACAATTTTTAAGGGTTGTTGAAAGATGTCTGCTTTGTTTATTTGGATCTCAGTCACCCGGATAGAGAGAGCGAGGGGGGAAAAGGAGGGAGGTGAGGGAGAGGGGGGACAATGGGGCGGGTACAGAAACATCCAGCTCCAACGAGACAGACACAGACAAACAATAAGTCTGCCAGCCAGCCACTTCAGTCTGCTGTCTCCTCTCTCTCTCTCTCTCTCTCTCTCTCTCTCTCTCTCTCTCTCTCTCTCTCTCTCTCTCTCTCTCTCTCTCTCTCTCTCTCTCTCTTCCACATGTAATCTCTCTCTCACTCTCTCTTTCTCTCTCTCTCCTCCACATTTTATCATTACTCCCTGATTTATAGAGATGTATTTTTGCAATATAAACCACATGTACCTTTTGAGAGTTAATAACTATTTAAAACATGGCTTCGCCTCATACTGATGAACACAGCCCAGACGTTGTAAAATAATAATATATCACACATCACCCTTGTGTATTAATGCTTTATTATGGGACAATAAAACCAGGACAGGGATGGATGGGCCTCCTTTATAAGCCCAGTCAGCATTAAACCAAGCGCTCCCTTCTAAGTGTGCTTCTCTAAGTGCGCCTCCCTAATGGCCTATGGGGTAGACGTCTCCTTTTAGGGCCCTTTCTGTTGGTTTAGAGAGCACAGTTATGGCACCTCTCTCTCATTATCCAGGAAACAGAGAAGGTGGAGGCAATGGGCTCTAAAATAGTCCCCGGGCCCTCATGAATCTGCCCAACCACCCGCTACAGCAAAGGGAAAAGAGCACGTCAGAATCACTACGCCCTATGTAATCGCCGGCCCACCTTTTTCAATAAGGAGAGTCAGGCTGGGTCAGTTAGAACAGGGTGGTTATGGATGTATGGGTAAAACACACACACACACACACACACACACACCTGGGTCGGTCCCCTAGCACAGTCCTGCTTTGTATACAGCCCCTCTCTCTTCTCTGGATCAATAGTCGTTAGTTCATCAGTAGTCATTAGTTCCCTCAGTCTAATACGATTATGCTTAATAAGAGATTCCTCATCCTGATGTAACACCCAGTATCAACACACACACACACACACACACACACACACACACACACACACACACACACACACACACACACACACACACACACACACACACACACACACACCAGCGAGAGGGTGAGAGTGCATGTGTGAGAGAAAGGGAGTGAATGAGCTGTGGCTGTGAGCTTGTGTTTGCATCAGAGTGCGTGTGTATATGCGCGTGTGCGTGTGTGGATGCACACCTGTGTGTGTGTGTGTGTGTGTGTGTGTGTGTGTGTGTGTGTGTGTGTGCGTGCGTGCGTGTGTGCGTGTGCGTGTGTGCTGGGTGGTTGTTATCAGAATGACACCATCCTGCTCTCTCTCTGCTCAGCCCCAGAGGATCCGTGGAGCTGCACCAGTTTCAAATGAAAATAAATGAGGCAGTGACCGCTACTGCCTGGGTCCCACTTTAATGAGGAAAATAACAGAGGGGGGGCGAGAGGGTGGTTAGGGGAGGGGGAGAGAGAGAAAGGGGGCAGCTCAGATTGGATGGAGACGGAGGGAAGGAGAGAGGGATGTGTAATGAATGGAGGGCCCACAGCCAGCCGGCTTTATTTTAACTCCTCTCTGTCACCGTGGCGATGGCCAATTACAGCCGGCGCGTGCCCTGTTGCACTGCAGCTGGACTGCACAGTGTTTTGGCCAGCCTCTATCACCCTACACCCATACAGGACACTGCACTACTGAATGTGTACCTTTGTGCGTGTTTGTTGGGAGAGGTGTGTACAGGCAGTGTTTTACATGACTCACACCCCTCCTGGTGATGTTTAACAGTGCACGGGCATCTTTTCTTCCCAAAACATGCACCCGTCTCTGTATTACCTTTAGTAATAATATTAGTCCCGTCTGGGAAGTGACAACAGAGACACTAAGGGTCTAGCTAACACAGGATGGATTATTCCATAGTCATTGTCACGACTTCCGCCGAGGTCGGCTCCTCTCCTTGTTCGGGCGGCGTTCGGTGATCAATGTCACCGGCTTTCTAGCCATCGCCGCTCCATTTTTCATGTATCCATTTGTTTTGTCTTGTTCCCTGCACACCTGGTTTTCATTCCCCAATCAATCTACATGTATTTATTCCTCTGTTCCCCATCATGTCTTTGTGTGAGATTGTTCATGTTACGTGTGTGTTGTTGACGCGCCAGACTGGCTTGGTTTTTCCGGGTTATTTTTCACGAAAATGTTTTGATGTCTTGTGACTGTTTTGCGCGTTTTGCAATTTTGCCTCAATAAAGTGTGCGCCTGTTCACAAATCTCTGCTCTCCTGCACCTGACTTCGCTACCAGTACGCACACACCTGACAGTTATCCCAGATTACTGCCAACATGGGACTACAGGTCTATGGCTAACACAACACAGGACAGGCTGGCTAGCCAAACACACAGCAGTATAGCATAGCAAGGAACAGCTCAGCCTTTACAGTGAAGTTTCCATGCTGTATTGTTGTATGGAACAGTTTATTGTGACTCCGATCATTTGAGCTCAACAATGCACAGTGTTCTCTGGTGTGATACTGTCCAGACAGTCCAGACAGCTGAGGAAGTGCAGTAAGGGGACAGGGTCAAGTTAGACAGTCTCCTCTTCTGTCTCTGTCTCCCAGTTCAGTTAAAGGCGTGTAGACCAGACCACCAGACCCCCGAGGCAGACCGAGGCAGACCGATCAGGGTATGACGGTCACCCCTCAAGTCACGTGCTATTTGCTCAACAGCCAGAGACTTGTTTGGAATGTCCTAGAAACCCCAGTGTGTGTGTGTGTGTGTGTGTGTGTGTGTGTGTGTGTGTGTGTGTGTGTGTGTGTGTGTGTGTGTGTGTGTGTGTGTGTGTGTGTGTGTGTGTGTGTGTGTGTTAAACAGAGTCTGCACACTCTAGAACACTGTGTTTCGAACATGAACCAGACCAATATAGATGACTGACTGAGAGGGGGGGGGGGGGGGGGGGGGGGGGGCGTCTGGGTCTGTGTTTAAAGAGCAGAAATATCTCCTCTGTTATTATTTAAGTTGACTTTCACACACAAAACCTTAATTTCACACAATATGACAATGTCATGTCTGTGAGAGTGACCCTGTTGAAGCATCATGTATGTAGCAGTTGAGTGGAGATGAACAGTAGCAATCAGTGTCTGTCTGTCTGTCTGTCTGTCTGTCTGTCTGTCTGTCTGTCTGTGTGTAGCTGGCCTGTAGCAGGTTCCTCCCATGTCCACTTAGCCTCAATCACAGCTGCTTGCTCTCCTGCTTTATTCATGAGCTCACATTAAATATTCACGCGTAAAAAAACAGACACTCATCACGAGTGGAGCACGCTGTTACCCACAATCCTTTGGGTGAGAGAAAGAAGCAGAGCAGGACGCTTCAGAGGAAGGATGATGATGGTTATTTTGGGAGTGTCTCACTTTGATGATGTAACGGTAGTGGTTATTCTGTCTTATGGAGGTGTTTGTACTGTCTGAACTCCTGCTGCCAGGTACGTTGGAGAGGTTGGTTCAGAACCATGTTAGTCCTGAGTGGTGTGTTCTCCATCTCTCTCTCTCTCCCTCTCTCCCTCTCTGTCTTACATGATATGATCGATCTGTGTTGTTGAGCAGCTGTACCCCTGCCTGAGGAGAGAGAGAGAGAGAGAAAGAGTTTGGCGAGAATGGTTGGGGGGAGAAGCGAAGAAGGGAGACCTTGCCCTGAGCAGACGCTCAAAGAACACACAACCCTGGGAAACAGAGAAGGGGGGGGGGGGGGGGGGGGGGTGTAAAAACACAATCAAATCAAATGTATTCATCACATACACAGTTTACAGCTAACCGAACCATCAGTCCTAGCTTGCTATTATGAAAATCCAATTCAACAATACCAATACTGTTTTCAATTCATGTAAACATGTAAAAATGAACTATAGCCATTAAATTCTACCCTGCAAATATACCGTTCGTTACAGGGAAATGATGCATGCTCTAGAATGCCCTTCAAGACAATCAGAAAGGAGTATTCAACAATGCCATGGTTAAGCAGGCTATATATCACGGGTATGACCAAAACATTTATTTGACTGTTTTAATTCCTTTGGTAACCAGTTTATAATAGCAACAAGGCACCTCGGGGGTTTGTGATATATGGCCAATATACCACGCCTAAGGGCTGTATCCAGGCACTCCACGTTGCATCGACATTTTGTCCCTCTCTCCTTTGAGTAAGACACGGTTGTATGAAAACAGAGAATGAGAAGGAGAAAACATGGACAAAGAGCACAAGGTGAGACAATTCAATAAAATGTGGTTAGCAGCTCCGACAGAGAACATGGCAATTATATTGACAATTAAACATGTCATAGTGTGTGTGATAATGGGAGGAAGCCTCAGGCTTGTGGACAGTATTGCATCGGTGACTCCTAACAGGCAGTTGAACACTTGTTCGTTTAGGTTTCTATAAAGGCCTTAAGTAGTGAGGTCGTAGGTCAAGGCTTGCTCGCCACAGGGCATCAGAGAGAGTGTCATACTGTTATACTACAGACAAAGGGTCACGACACACACACGCAAACACACACATACACAAACATACACCCACACACATACATACACAAACATACACACAAACTCATGTGACCCCTCATTTCAACTGGAGCTGCTATATCTTACTACTGGGAGATGACCTTTTGCTGACACTGTTCCAGAATCAGAGTTTATGAAGGAGTGTGAGAGTATTAAGCTCTGTCTTGTCTCTGATACTGTTCATTGTGTTTTCTAAAGAAGTAGATTCATTTAATGTGAATGTTGGATTGTTAACACTGTGTTAATGCACTGTGTTACAGGGAAGGACACATTATGTTAAACTTACTTCATTACAGAAAAGGAGGTATGACTGCAAAGTGTGTGTGAGAGTGTGTGAATGCCAATGTGGTTGGTGAAGGCTTCCGTGCACCTGTTTCTTTTACACTAGCACTGGTATCTCAGCTGTGGAAGTGAAAAGGTGTCTGGAGTTTTGCAAGATAGCACCGGATTCACACGCATGTGGCATGCGCGCGCACACACACACACACACACACACACACACACACACACACACAAACACACAGCCACAACTACATACTGTACATGCAAGCACACACCCCACGTATCCTGTGAGAACGTCATTCCTTCACAGCATAAGAATATCTGAAATAACTATAATCATAGATGTGGTAAAGAGGTCAATGGATCTCGACCTAAAGAATGGAAATGCCATGGAAATACGTGGGGGAAAGATGCCATGGGGGAAAGATCCCGAATCTCCTCATTGTCCCCCAGCAACATTAGCCTACATTTAGGCTATTGTTTACATGTGTATTTCACACATGTTGAGGTAAAAATTGGAGTATGTATGGATGTCAACCCAAATACATGTTCATGTCATCGTCAACATCAACTGTGTTACAGTTAAAAACGACTTTGGCTGCCACCAGCGATTTCTCTATGCTAGCTATGCTAACCAGCTTATACGAACAGGAGTTAGCATTTAGCAGTCACTTCTTCTAAACCTGTAAAGGGACTATTTCTGAGTGACCGTTCGAAATGTACACAATTGTTACCCGGAGGAAAATTTTTCAATTTCAATCAGGGGGAGAGGTTAAGTATTTTTTAATTTCGTACAGGGGAGGGTCATGTCATTTTTAATCGATTAAATGTCATTTAGCTGTGTTTGAGAATGAGTTTCTTATTATATCGCAATGTGTGCCTGATGCTGCCCCTCATCCATGATTTTCTGCTGTGTGGCACGCAATAACAAGCGTGCCTAGTGTGGTCTCATTCTAATGATCCATAGCCTTTACTATAAGCCAGGGATGGGCAACTGGCGGCACGGGGCTGCATGCGGCCCGCAGCCCCCCTTTTGTAGGCCCGCAGACCAATTTTGGGGGGAACTGAATCGGGGTCTCAACGTACTGTTGAGCGTTGGAATAATAGAACATTCAAGGTGCCATTTCTGAATGTGGTTGTGCATCAGCAGTCTATATAAACGTGTAGTAGGCGTGATATTTTCACTCCTAACCTTGTCCGCGGTGGTCGGTGAATCCACAACCTTCTGGCTACTTTGCCATGTAATGCTTAGAAAACAAAGAAAAGTTTCTGAAATGGCATACCTAAGGCTCTGGTCTATGAGTGAGGATAAATGGTAGGTATGTTTTCTGCTATCCACTTTGTTTGAATTATTATTTTGGGTAGAGGGGGGGTTCACGTTTTTTTTGTTGGTTCAAGTGTTCGGATAAACCACTCTAATCTGTGAGGTGTAAGGCTAGTTGAGAGAGCCATGAGTCATTTTTAGAAGCAGTAGACCAGAATCATGATACTGTTTGACATCTATGTTTGAACATTAATCATGAAGATTAGGCTTGATGTAAATATATTTTACTGAAGGGAGGGCCATCTATTTTCATTTCAGAGAGGGTTTATTTTCTCCAGGTGTCCCTCATTACAAAGAACATCCAGTCCCTAAATGTTATGCAGCAAAAACAGCCAAATACAGTATATTAATATCAGACTTTAGTAGCCACATTGAGGGCCTGTTACAATACATCAATCATGACGGATTTGACGAAAAATCAATTTTATTCGATCCAATTTGTTGAATGTGCGCCAATCCGGCATCCTCCTTCTATCCCCCATGGTCTGCGTCCCATTGACCTCTTTACCTCATCTATCCTATATAATGCTGCTATATATAGTAGCATGTTGTTTACTTATGACCTATTTCACTATATAGGGGCCAGGTGCGGTGAAACATGCAGCGTACAGTTTGCACCCCAGGGACCTAGTGCCCTAAAGTACTGATGTAGGATCAGTTTTCTCCCTCCATACACTGACCTTAACCATTATGTGCAGAAAAAAGAAGAACTATCCCTAGAGCTGTGCCTGGGCTCACACCACCTTGCACACCGTGTGCTCACATGACCCAGTTCCTGTTCAATTCTCCCCAAGAGAGTTTCATCTATAGCCAAGAAAGAGTCATTCTTGTTATAGTGTCTTCCTTTTATTCCCTAGAGGGATGAGCAGAGAGGGCGCTTTGGTTTCCGGGGCACAGCAGCTTCCTATCCTTTTATTTCATCCACACCCATATGATACTACGGGTATTACATGTTTTACATTTGTCATTTAGCAGACACTCTTATCCAGAGGGACTTACAGGAGCAATTAGGGTTAAGTGCCTTGCTCAAGGGCACATAGACAGATGTTTAATCTAGTCGGCTCACGGATTCGAACCAGTGACCTTTCGGTTACTGGCCCAACACTCTTAACCGCTAGGCTACCTACCGCCCTAGCTGCGTTAAACAATATATAATTTGTATGGCCCATGTTAAGTGCCAACATTATTGAGTGATGAGAAATATAAAATGTGGTTTTCATGAGAGTGCTTAGCCACGTCTCCTTGCGCATTCGATTATAAACATTGATTACAGCTGGGCCATGGAATTGTTAACGCCTCATGGAAAAGAGGTCACTAAATCGAAGCATTCTTTCTGGTAGAAAATATCGAGTTATGTTGTTTAGCCTCCTACAATTCAATATTGCATAGGCACACATTTTGGGGGGGCTTGTATTGCTGCACTTATTAGGCTAGTTTTACTCGTTTTTGTCTTATAATGACCCTAATATATTACTGTCAAGAATAGCCACTGGCTGCTAATGTTCCCATATGCACAGGAATAACCGGTATAACTGTATCTACCACATGTTGTAACGGTATCAAATGGTTAAAGATTAGCTGCAGCGCGGGGCCGCCACGCCTCCAGACTCGGCACCTGCATTCCACAGCCCGATAGTTTCCTGAGCAGAGCGGATTTTCAGACGGGATTAGATAGAAAAAAAACGAATGTGGGTGAAGAAGAGAATGTGACAACTGCCGAGTGTGTGTCTACTGCCTTGGGGAGGCCCTGGCACTTCCACCTGTCCCTCTCCGTCTCCGCGGCCAGGCGCAGTTGTCGAACTGGGAGAGCTGAGAGAGCAGAGCGACGCACTGTATATTTGTCAGGCAGAGCAGAGAGGAGAGCGCGGATCCTCAGCCTGAACACGGAGGGACACAGAGCCAGGGCAACATGACTTCATCCTACAATCTGGATTTCCTGCCCGATATGATGGTGGAGAGCCGCTTGCTGGTTCCGGGCGATAGAATGTGAGTCATTCGCCTGTTCTCCTCCGGGTTGCCGACTCTCTCTTTTTTTCCGACTATTGTTGTGGTTATGAAAAACATCTGTCCAATGTCGAAATGTTTGCGCTTGTGTTTAGAGAGACTGGATTTGGTTCACAATTACGCTATTCGATGCTGTTAGTTTGTGTTTGTGGGGCATTTGTTATCGATGGAGACGTTGAATAAAACGAGACTGCTGCGCGCCCGACAGTAAAGCACAAGATAACGCTGCCTAACAGACAGGACAATGATGAATGAACGGCATTATGAGGATTAGAATGATATCCTGGTGAATGACCGGTGTCTTTAAAAAGGTTGTTTATCAGCTGTCGTCAAATTGTTGTTCATGTAGCCTGTCTAGTGTATCTCCTCGCCTTCTGCTACATGCACGGAATAACGGGATAACTTCTTTGATATTTGCGGCAGCCGCTCATTAAAATGTCATAGGGTCTCGCCTGGATAGGCTATAAGCAGTTGGGAGCGGGGTTGCTTGTACAGGGTGAGTGCACATGTTGCGGGACAGAGTGGCTCCCTATTCCCCCTCTAATCATCCCTAAATACAGTGGTGTGTGTGTCACATGCTAATGATTTAACGCGCATGCCAGCTCTGCTGTCTTGTGCATTGTTTTGTCATTATGCACATCTTTGTTTGCAAATATGAGAATAATTCATGTATGCACTAGCTCTATGCCACTTCGGTGTGAAAGGGATATTGACAGCAGCTTTGCACTGCAGACTGTATTCACTATGGCATGACTGCATAGTGAAATAGATCAGGGCATAGGTGAAATTGTGGGGACATGCCCCCCCCCCCCAATATTTAGAACAGGTAGACCCCCCCATAATTAGCCCTCCCAGATAGTATATGAACATGCCATAAACAATGGCTAAAGGAGTAGAATTGCAGGAAATTAGCTTTAACGGTCGACTTTGGGCTCGAAAAAAAGGTCCAACTCCTCCTCTTTCTCAATTTTCAAACATAAATGGGGTGTGCCTTTGGGTCGTGGATGTGTCATTCTGGTCATGCGCGCCCCCGACCGACATAACTAGTTTGTTAGCGAAGCTAGTCACTGTAGCTAGCCAGTAACCCCTCTAGAATGTGTGGACTTCATTTCACAGAATGTGTTTTTGGACAGAATATATAGAATTTGGTAAATGGAGCTTCTGTAGCCAAATATCTTATTCATCCCCCCAAAAAACATGAATTGACCTGGTGTGATGGTACGTTGGTCAGTTATACAGTTTAATAAAGCCTTTATTTTTGTGTTTTTGCCCGAAGCCAACCTTTAAAGTAACAGTCCAGTGTTTCCAGATTTCTATGAAATATGACCTATAATTAATTACAATGTGAGTGAAATATTTTTCCTTCAACATTTTTTTTATTATGTAGGATATATTAAAAAGTCGCTTTTCTGTGTTTGAATGGTGTGATCGTACCCCAACAACAGAATGGTGTGGGCTATATTTGTCATGAAAAATATTAATTCCATTAGACCGCTGATTGGCCAGCTCATCCTCCTCAGAGGGATGACATCATCCTCTATAAGGAAATAGCAGGCATTTTTTAAATGGTCTGTTTGCGATACAAGTTTGAGGTTGTGTTTTTTCCCCTTCCAATTTAAGCTTTGGTCACAAATACGAATCAACAACATTTAGGTATAAGTTAACAGAATATTAACTTTTAAAAAGTGTGATTTTCACTAGACAGTTACTTTAAAACGGCAAAATGTTATCTCAGACTCATGACAAAATGTGTGCTATATCATTATAAACTATACATTTTTCTCTCTGCCCCATGGCAAAATGTGTTCAAATGCAGGAAATGCAAATGCGTTTTTAAAATGTCCCCCCCAAAAAACCTGTGGGATAAAACACACAAGCTTATTCAAGCCATATCGGAATGCGCAGTGACTAACAACTCTCTGCTTGCTCAAATTCGATTTGCGGTCTGTCGGCACGAGTTCTGCTATAAGAGGGACAGAAATCAGATTATACTGCGTGCACAACAAGACACTTTATTCACTTAAGTCCAGAATTCCTAGAACGGGAACAAAGGGAGGTTTTCAGGCTGACATAATGCTCGCGGTCTGTTATTCCGCCCGCACAGCTGACTCGCGCTCCCAGTCCCTGTCCCGTTTACGTCCCCTCGACTTAGAGCGTTAGCTGTTGATGGCCCACGTTCTAATGGGGAGAATGTACCCCCCTCTTCTCCCCTTCTCCTCCTTCTCCCTCTCGCCCTCCCTCAGCTCTTTTGCCATCTCATGACTTTTCTCATTACGTTGTTAAATGTTGCACATTTAAACGGGCCTCACCAAATGGCCTTTGTGTGTGTGACCTCTCGTTCCAGAGGCGGAAGACACTCTGACCCTGTTTGATCCCATCAGACATTGAGCTGTTTCCCTCCACTGACTTGTCCATTATACTCACGCCGCCCTCTCATTTATCAGTGTCTATGCCTTTATGCACGCCCCCTGTTCGCACAGACGCACACACACACAACCAAGGGGAGTTGGGAGACCTTCAAAGTCATAGCGATGCCATTT
The DNA here is from genome assembly GCF_029448725.1 of Salvelinus fontinalis. Taxonomy (NCBI): domain Eukaryota; kingdom Metazoa; phylum Chordata; class Actinopteri; order Salmoniformes; family Salmonidae; genus Salvelinus; species Salvelinus fontinalis. The sequence goes on along the minus strand of NC_074703.1, from coordinate 18,099,483 downwards.
ATCTATTCCTGTAGCGCTCCGTTCCCCAATTCCTCACTCCTGTCGCCCTCTTCCTAGCTTTTACTTCCCCTATCTCTCTCTCTCTCTCTCTCTCTCTCTCTCTCTCTCTCTCTCTCTCTCTCTCTCTCTCTCTCCATCTCCATCTCTCTCTCTCTCTCTCTCTCTCCATCTCCATCTCTCTCTCTCTCTCTCTCTCTCTCTCTCTTCTCTCTCTCTCTCTCTCTCTGTCTCTGTCTCTGTCTCTGTCTCTGTCTCTGTCCTCTCTCTCTCTCTCTCTCTCTCTCTCTCTCTCTCTCTCTCTCTCTCTCTCTCTCTCTCTCTCTCTCTCTCTCTCTCTCTCTCTCTCTCTCTCTCTCTCTCTCTCCAGCCTCCAGCCCTGAAAGGCTCTGCCTGTTTTTTGAATGGTCTTTTCTCTCCTGCCTGACATTTAGTGGCGTGTGCTATCTGGCTGCCGCTGTAGCCAGGCCCTGCTACAGTTCACGGTATCACTGTGTGTGTGAGTGTGTGACATCCCACCTTTTACCTCACACACCCTCCTTTGGATTTATAATGAGAGGGGTTGCGGGTGGTGGGGAAAGAGCTTCTGTCGCCGGCTGAGGGTTGCTGCCCGCCGCGGGGACCGCACCATAGTGCCGTTAATGCTGGGTAATCTGGAGGTTTTAACTGGAGGGTACTTATCTGTGGCCTCGCTACGATGCTGCTTCTCACCCAGTTACAGAGAGGCGGACAGCTCCAGCAGATAACATTTAGGGAGGTAACAGTTCCAATTCGCACTAACATACCCTTTTATATACCTCAGCTATTTATTCATTTACCTAGCTCCCAAGTGTTACCGAGCAGTTATGTGTTGTTATGAAATATAATATACCACATTATTTGTGTCAGGTTGTTTAATGGCTCTATTTGCATTTTAGAGTCCCTGACGATGATGTTTTTTTCATGACCTTTTTTTCATTCTCAGAATTTTATTCCATGATATTTTTTTTGTTCAATGGACCTGAAATGGCAGATCCCCCATGAGTCTAGTGAACTGATGGTAGTGTACTCAGAGTTTGGCTCACAGAGGAAGTCTTGGCCCTGTTCCAGTTCGGCCTCTAGCTACTTCCTCTAGCCCCCACCACCTTGAAAAGACTGCTGGTAGCTCTAATTAGCTTAACCCAGAACTAGATGGAGCCATCACTGTAATGCCTAGCAGTGGTTTCAGATCTGTTCACATAGAAGGGACACGGGGTTGTGGAAGTGTCTAGGGCCCAAAATGCCCCCTTTAAAGCAGTGGTCCTCTTAATAACGGGCTCCCTGGGAAATGTGCGACCCCTCACCCCAGACTGACTGTGTGTGTAGGATCCCATCTGTTTAACTTGACTAGAACTTCACTGGCCCGGAGGAACCATGACACTGACCCAGTCAGACCTCTCACTGGGAGGCTCAACAGTAGACTACGATGGCCTCATCTCCTTTCCTCCTCATCTCCTTTCCTCCTCATCTCCTTTCCACCATTATCACAGATAAGTCAACAGACTGGATAGGTTCCATCACGTTGCTTTTACCTGTCAAGTTATGCCAGACCAGTCGTCAAGAAAACACTATTGGGACGCGGCCGGGGGAAATCATTTTCCCTCTTACTTATTCTCATGTCCAGTTGTTCCTTCTTTACTTCACTCCTCGGTCACTAACTCCCTCGTTCAGTCTCTCTCCCTCGTTCAGTCTCTCTCCCTCGGTCACTAACTCCCTCGTTCAGTCTCTCTCCCTCGTTCAGTCTCTCTCCCTCGTTCAGTCTCTCTCCCTCGGTCACTAACTCCCTCGTTCAGTCTCACCCTCGTTCAGTCTCTGTCCCTCGTTCCCCTCCTCCTCCCCAGAGACAGCTGCTCCATTCCTTCATCCCTCCATTCCTTCAGTGAAGCAGTGAAAGGGTGTATTTGACTACAGACACCCATTCATCATCCCCTATGCACGGGTGAACCACACCTGTCTTCCCCTCCAGCCCTCACTCCCTCCAGCCCTCACTCCCTCCAGCCCTCACTCCCACTCAGAAAGCACACAAATCAGGGGTCCAACAGCTGAAACCTCATGTGACAGAGAACATAGGATCGCATAAGAAATGTGTGTCAGGGGGAGAGAAGGGAGAGTTACATGGAGGGCAGGAGAGGGAGAACGGTGGGTAGGGTGAGTGAGGGAGGGGGGAAGTGTGAAAGGGACAGGGAGTGAGTGAGAGGTGGGGCATTGTGAAGCAGGAAAAGAGACAGGGAGACGGAGGGACAGAGAGAGAGGGGTACAATCAAAATGTGAGGCTCAATGAGGGACGGTGTGAGAGCAGAGAGGAAGAAAGAAAGGAGTAAGAGGGAGAAAAAGAGGGAGGGTTGACAGTCAGGCAGGATGTGGCTTAGTGCCAGCCCGTTCTGGACAGCAGAGGAGCCTCTGATTTGAATTGTGGCTTATCTGCTGTGGAGAGGGAGGGAGGGAGGGAGGGAGAAGCTCATCTTCTCTTCCCCCAGTGGGACTAAGAGAGGCCTCTCCATTCTGTCTACTACAGTAGCTAGTTCACATACATGTCTATAGAAGCCTTCAGCCCCAGTGTTTTTTTACCTGCACAGACGCGCTCTGGTTTACCTGCACAGACGCGCTTTCGGTTTACCTACACAGATGCACTCTCAGGTTTACCTAGCAGACGCACTCTCGGGTTTACCTACCAGACGCTCTCTCGGTTTACCTATGCAGACGCTCTCTCGGTTTACCTACGTAGACGCTCTCTCGGTTTACCTACGCAGACGGTTTACCTACGCAGACGCTCTCTCGGTTTACCTAAGCAGGCGCTCTTCTCTCGGTTTACCTACGCAGACGCTCTCTCAGTTTACCTACGCAGACGCACTCTCGGGGTGTGTCATCAGTATGTTGGAGGTCGCAATATCCTACAGTAGATTTGTTAACCTCTTTCACCTTTATTCAACCTGACTGAATCATTTGAGAGTGTGTGTGTGTGTGTGTGTGTGTGTGTGTGTGTGTGTGTGTGTGTGTGTGTGTGTGTGTGTGTGTGTGTGTGTGTGTGTGTGTGTGTGTGTGTGTGTGTGTGTGTGTGCTGGTTGTATGATGATGTCTTCAGTTAGGTGGACCGCACATTGCTGGTTCATGTCAAAATATGCTGAAAACGTTAGTGTGTGTGAGGCTGTGTCATCATGATGAATGTCTTTGAGCTGGTACGGCTCAGGAACGGTGGTCAGCGGGGGTGATGTGTCAATGCTGGGGATCTTAGGTGTGCGTGTGGGAGGGCGTGCACGCACGTATGTATGTGCGTGAGTGTGTGTTGGGGATGTCTTGGCCCAGCCCTCTATGTCCTAATCTGGGTTGGATTAATTAGCAGGCTAATTTGGCGGGTGTGAGAGAGAGACACGGGGAAATGAACCACTAATGACTGGCTCATTACTCTTACCTCTCTGTGATGTCATGCTCTCCACTCAGCACCAGACAGACAGAACAGAGAGGATGGATACAGAGTAGAGACCTTACCATGTCCCCTAGCACGGCCTCTATCCCTCTCTCTCGCCTCATAAAGAATAAGTGATTATCATCCTCTCGTCTACAGGGAATAGCTCGAATGCATAGGATTCTGATTTGAATGAATAGATTAGTTTGTCCTATCTCTCCCTTTCTCCCTCTCACTCGTAACCAAGAAAGCAAATACTGTACTGTGCACACACAAACTCACACGGATTCATACTGCACCTGCTCCTCCAGCTCACGTGAGGATTCATACTGCGCCTGCTCCTCCAGCATACTGTACCTGCTCCTCGAGCTCACGTGAGGATTCATACTGCGTCTGCTCCTCCAGCATACTGTACGTGCTCCTCCAGCATACTGCACCTGCTCCTCCAGCTCACGTGAGGATTCATACTGCGCCTACTCCTCCAACATACTGTACCTGCTTCTCCAGCATACTGCACCTGCTCCTCCAGCTCACGTGAGGATTCATACTGCACCTGCTCCTCGAGCTCACGTGAGGATTCATACTGCACCTGCTCCTCCAGCATGCTGTACCTGCTCCTCCAGCATACTGCACCTACTCCTCCAGCTCACGTGAGGATTCATACTGCACCTGCTCCTCCAGCATACTGCACCTGCTCCTCCAGCATACTGCACCTGCTCCTCCAGCATACTGCACCTGCTCCTCCAGCTCACGTGAGGATTCATACTGCACCTGCTCCTGCAGCATACTGCACCTGCTTCTCCAGCTCACGTGAGGATTCATACTGCACCTGCTCCTCCAGCATACTGCACCTGCTCCTCCAGCATACTGCACCTGCTCCTCCAGCATACTGCACCTGCTCCTCCAGCTCACGTGAGGATTCATACTGCACCTGCTCCTCCAGCATACTGCACCTGCTCCTCCAGCTCACGTGAGGATTCATACTGCACCTGCTCCTCCAGCATACTGCATCTGCTCCTCCAGCATACTGCACCTGCTCCTCCAGCTCACGTGAGGATTCATACTGCACCTGCTCCTCCAGCATGCTGTACCTGCTCCTCCAGCATACTGCACCTGCTCCTCCAGCTCACGTGAGGATTCATACTGCACCTGCTCCTCCAGCATACTGCACCTGCTCCTCCAGCTCACGTGAGGATTCATACTGCACCTGCTCCTCCAGCATGCTGTACCTGCTCCTCCAGCATACTGCATCTGCTCCTCCAGCTCACGTGAGGATTCATACTGCACCTGCTCCTCCAGCATACTGCACCTGCTCCTCCAGCTCACGTGAGGATTCATACTGCACCTGCTCCTCCAGCATACTGCACCTGCACCTCCAGCTCACGTGAGGAGTCATACTGCACCTGCTCCTCCAGCATACTGCACCTGCTCCTCCAGCATACTGCACCTGCTCCTCCAGCTCATGTGAGGATTCATACTGCACCTGCTCCTCCAGCATACTGCACCTGCTCCTCCAGCTCACGTGAGGATTCATACTGCACCTGCTCCTCCAGCATACTGCACCTGCTCCTCCAGCATACTGCACCTGCTCCTCCAGCTCACGTGAGGATTCATACTGCACCTGCTCCTCCAGCATACTGCACCTGCTCCTCCAGCTCACGTGAGGATTCATACTGCACCTGCTCCTCCAGCATACTGCACCTGCTCCTCCAGCATACTGCACCTGCTCCTCCAGCATACTGCACCTGCTCCTCCAGCTCATGTGAGGATTCATACTGCACCTGCTCCTCCAGCATACTGCACCTGCTCCTCCAGCTCACGTGAGGATTCATACTGCACCTGCTCCTCCAGCATACTGCACCTGCTCCTCCAGCATACTGCACCTGCTCCTCCAGCTCACGTGAGGATTCATACTGCACCTGCTCCTCCAGCATACTGCACCTGCTCCTCCAGCTCACGTGAGGATTCATACTGCACCTGCTCCTCCAGCATACTGCATCTGTTCCTCCAGCATACTGCACCTGCTCCTCCAGCTCACGTGAGGATTCATACTGCACCTGCTCCTCCAGCATACTGCACCTGCTCCTCCAGCTCACGTGAGGATTCATACTGCACCTGCTCCTCCAGCATGCTGTACCTGCTCCTCCAGCATACTGCATCTGCTCCTCCAGCTCACGTGAGGATGTGACAGGTGGTGTGTGTTTGTGTGTGGGAGCTTTCTATTTCCTGTGAATTGTATTTTATTGATGGCCTTGAGGCGATTGAAGCTCAGATGGACAGACAGACAGACAGACAGACAGACAGACAGACAGACAGACAGACAGACAGACACACACACACACACACACATAGATTGAAAGCTGAACACACACCAACCTACACATTCTGTCATCCATATATTTATATGTATATATTCGTTTTCCATTCCTTAATTAGATTTGTGTGTTTAAGTTGTTGTTGGGGAATTGTTAGATTACTAGTTAGATATTGCTGCACTGTTGGAACTAGAAGCACAAGCATTTCACTACACTCACATTAACATCTGCTAACCATGTGTATGTGACCAATAGCATTTGATTTGATTCTTTGTGTTGTACACATCCTGTGCTGTGGTGACTAGGAGAAAACACCTGAATCCTTACAGAGGAGAGAATGTTGCTTTTCTTTCTTATGGAGCGATCTCTACGTCCAATACTCAGCCATTCCATTGGCTGGGCTACACAGCTCTGCATTGTCAGAGGGAGAGTTTACCTCATGCATTATGCCTCAGCCCTGTATACCTCCTTCCCTCCTCTCCTCCTTTTCCCTTGGCTTTCTTCTCCCTCACTCTTTATCCTTCCTCTGTCCCCTCTCTCCTTTCCCTCTCTTTTCTTAACATTTGAGGACTTTCTCTCTCTCTCACTCTCTTGCTCAAATAAAGGAGCCATCACACAGACAGGGAGGAAATGAGAGTTAGAGAGTCTATTTGTTCTCCTTCTCTCTGCCATCTTCTGCAGAGTGTAATAGACTCTACCATAAGCACTGGTCTAGGATCCGCTTACCCTCCCCCAATTGTTACCTTGACCATTCAGGAAAACTTGAAACTGACCCTAGACTAGTGTAGGGGAACAGGAGAACACCTGCCAGTGAAGTTATGTGATCCCTACAATTTCTATATCTTTGTATCTACATATCTCCTCCCTCTATCTTTCTCTCTTTCTCTTTGTCTCTCTCTCTCAATTAAATTTTTTATTTCAATTAAAGGGGCTTTATTGGAATGGGAAACATACATTTCCATTGCCAAAGCAAGTGAAATAGATAATAAATAAAAGTGAAGTCTCTGTCGCTCTCTTTCTATCACCCTTACTCTCTGTTTTGTATGATAAACACACCCTCTACACCGCTGGGTAGAGAGCTGTCAGGGCTAACCTTGGCTCCTTGACTGGGAATGCATCCTGATCAAGGGGGGAAACATGAATAGCATGTCAGAAAGCTGCAACCTTTATTTGACCACAGACAGAGCAGCAGAGTGTATTCTCTCTCTCTCTCTCTCTCTCTCTCTCTCTCTCTCTCTCTCTCTCTCTCTCTCTCTCTCTCTCTCTCTCTCTCTCTCTCTCTCTCTCTCTCTCTCTCTCTCTCTCTCTCTCTCTCTCTCTCTCTCTCTCTCTCTCCCTGCAGTTTCCAACTCCCACAGTATCATCACCCTCTATGCCCCCCCCCCCCCCCCCACACACACAATTTCATTTCATCCACGTTTCACTAAACCAATTCCTCCTATGAAGTTGCTGCAATAGGCCCTTGCGTTTGGCATGGTGCCAGGGGGGCTTCTATGGGTGTGATAGATGTGTGTGTTAGAGATACTGTAGTGATCGATGTGTGTATTGTGGAGCACCACAGAGTGGTGTTATTGGGTTTTGGAGGAGGGGGAGCTGACAGCTTTATTGAGAACTGTGATTTAGTGCAGTGCCCCTGGACACTTGGATGCAGTTAGAGGAAGAGGGAACGGAAGAGGAGGAGAGAAAGAGGAAAGAGAAGAAGCTATGTAAAAAGGAGAAAGGAGAGTAGGGTGGAGAGAAACGGATCTATTCTACTTCCTCTCTCGCTTTCACCAACCCTTTCTGTCACCGTCTCTTTTTCTCTCTCTTCCTCTCTCTCTCTCTCTCCCTTTCTCTCCATCCTACTCTAAGATTGAGTAGGATGGGGAGACCAAGAGAGGGAGGGAGGTAGGAGATGGTGACAGGAAGAGATGGTGAAAGAGAGGAGAGGGGAAATAGATGTGAGGGGATCTGTTTATCTTTATCTCCTGTGTGTCCTGAGGGTGTGTGCAGTCATAACACTGATCTAATCTGCACCTCTAGAGGATTCTCCCCTCTCCCCATCCCACCATCCCATTACACGCACACACACCATCTCTACTCTATCCATCCTTCCACTCATCCCTCTATCCCTCCCTCCCTCCCTCCGCTCCTCCATAAAAGGACTATGGGCCTAAATGCGTCATGTATATTTTCTCTCCTTTCATCCTCTCCTTCCTCGTGTGTCTTCTTCCTCCTCTTCTCTTCCTGATAGCTTAGAGGAAGTTGTGTGTTCAGTATGTGTTGTGTGTTTTATAGTATATGTGATCGTGCAGGCCATGAGCCACAACCCTACAGTATATGTCTGTTAGTGTGTGTGTGTGTGTGTGTGTGTGTGTGTGTGTGTGTGTGTGTGTGTGTGTGTGTGTGTGTGTGTGTGTGTGTGTGTGTGTGTGTGTGTGTGTGTGTGTGTGTGTGTGTGTGTGTGTGTGTGCACGTGAGTCTTTTCATGTGTGTGAAGTACCTTCCGGCACTTCACACACATCCATTGGTATGTGGTACAGAGACAGAGGCTCACCTCACATTCTAAAGCTGCCACTTCCTCTCATTCCAGCCAACAGTGGGTGATTTGAAAGGAGAGAGAGAGAGCTCCCCCCTTCAAACGGCACAGCTCAGGAAAGGGCCACTGTAATTTGCCACAGAGACATGAGGGATCTTTAAAGCCATTGATTCCTCATTGCTCTGCGCTTTTCCCACACACCTCATGGAGAAAGGGAAGGGAGAGAAGAAGGGAGAGAGGGAGAGAAGAAGGGAGAGAGAAAAATAAGAAAAACAGTCCCCTAGATGAAAGGCAAACATCTGGTGCATGTTAGGCCCTTAGCTGCCCTCGGAGAGATGTTGTAATGTGTGTGTGTGTGTGTGTGTGTGTGTGTGTGTGTGTGTGTGTGTGTGTGTGTGTGTGTGTGTGTGTGTGTGTGTGTGTGTGTGTGTGTGTGTGTGTGTGTGTGTGTGTGTGTGTGTGTGTGTGTGTGTGTGTGTGTGTGTGTGTGTGTGTGCAGCAGTGTTGGATATCTGATTTCCACCCCCTCTAGCTTAGAGAACCAGAGAGCAGCCTCTCTCTCCCTGGAGGTCATATTGCTCTGTTACTACCATTGTTTCATGAATCCAAGCTGGTTCTGATCAAGCTGCTCAGATGGTTCTGGACAGAGAGGGGAACTTAAGGCACCGTAGCAGAGCCAGCGGCTAAAGGAGAAATACACTTTTCAGTCAGGTATTACCTAGTTATTTAGTTTAGTCATCAATTAGAATTGTTGGGTTCTGAGAATATGAAATGTTACTTATTCATGTCACTGATGGAGTGCTGAGGTTTAGAGGGTCTACACCAGAAGTTAAGGGTTATAGAAGGAAGGTATATAGTGGTGCAACTAAGCTTGGAATGTGTTGAGTGCAGGGAAGTGATTACATGTGGCAGGCATTGATAAGGGGAGACGGGTGGAGATCTTAGAAACTAACAATGTCACTGAGGGAGAGAGGGTAATGTATTACATTTACATTATGTCAGGATATGTCACTGAGGGAGAGAGGGTAATGTATTACATTTACATTATGTCAGGATATGTCACTGAGGGAGAGAGGGTAATGTATTACATTTACATTATGTCAGGATATGTCACTGAGGGAGAGAGGGTAATGTATTACATTTACATTATGTCAGGATATGTCACTGAGGGAGAGAGGGTAATGTATAATGTTTACATTATGTCAGGATATGTCACTGAGGGAGAGAGGGTAATGTATAACGTTTACATTATGTCAGGATATGTCACTGAGGGAGAGAGGGTAATGTATAACGTTTACATTATGTCAGGATATGTCACTGAGGGAGAGAGGGTAATGTATAACGTTTACATTATGTCAGGATATGTCACTGAGGGAGAGAGGGTAATGTATAACGTTTACATTATGTCAGGATATGTCACTGAGGGAGAGAGGGTAATGTATTACATTTACATTATGTCAGGATATGTCACTGAGGGAGAGAGGGTAATGTATTACATTTACATTATGTCAGGATATGTCACTGAGGGAGAGAGGGTAATGTATAATGTTTACATTATGTCAGGATATGTCACTGAGGGAGAGAGGGTAATGTATAACGTTTACATTATGTCAGGATATGTCACTGAGGGAGAGAGGGTAATGTATAACGTTTACATTATGTCAGGATATGTCACTGAGGGAGAGAGGGTAATGTATTACATTTACATTATGTCAGGATATGTCACTGAGGGAGAGAGGGTAATGTATTACATTTACATTATGTCAGGATATGTCACTGAAGGAGAGAGGGTAATGTATAATGTTTACATTATGTCAGGATATGTCACTGAGGGAGAGAGGGTAATGTATAACATTTACATTATGTCAGGATATGTCACTGAGGGAGAGCGGGTAATGTATTACATTTACATTATGTCAGGATATGTCACTGAGGGAGAGAGGGTAATGTATAACGTTTACATTATGTCAGGATATGTCACTGAGGGAGAGAGGGTAATGTATAACGTTTACATTATGTCAGGATATGTCACTGAGGGAGATAGGGTAATGTATAACGTTTACATTATGTCAGGATATGTCACTGAGGGAGAGAGGGTAATGTATAACGTTTACATTATGTCAGGATATGTCACTGAGGGAGTGAGGGTAATGTATAACGTTTACATTATGTCAGGATATGTCACTGAGGGAGAGAGGGTAATGTATAACCGTTACATTATGTCAGGATAGGCTATTGTTAGCCATCAGGGATACTCTGGGAAGAGAAGAGACACAGTCTGGTATCAATAACCATGACATCCTTGAGTTGGGGAGGAGTGAGCACTTTGGGGTAGAGGTCAGATGAAGTGAGGAAGAACAGATATCACTAAGGTTCTGTCTAGCAACAGGGATGCATTGACTGTTCGGTGGTGGAGGAGGGGTCTCAGCCTAGGAGAAAGGGTTAAATATCTGTCACGGCTGTTGAAAGGAGAGGACCAAGGTGCAGCGTGGTGAGCGTACATTTTACTTTAATACAGAATGATGCTGACAAAAACAATAAACACTACAAAAACAAACCGTGAAGCTCAAAGGCTATGTGCCCTAAACAAAGTCAACTTCCCACAAACACAGGTGGAAAAAAGAGCTAACTAAGTATGGTTCAGATAGACAGCTGTCCCTGATTGAAAACCATACCCGGCCAAAACATATAAATAGAAAATCATAGAAACACAAAACATAGAATGCCCACCCCAACTCACGCCCTGACCAAACCAAAATAGAGACATAAAAAGGATCTCTAAGGTCAGGGCGTGACAATATCAGTGTTTGTGTGAAATGTTGTTTTGTCTGAATTACAGCTGTAACGACCCTTTGGGAAGAATTAAACTTGGTTAAGCTTCTCCAGAGTTACTTACTCTGAAAAATAAGAACCTAACAGAAAAAACTGTATCGTTCAATACTGATACAGCATTAGAAGTTTGACTGGTGTTCTGTGTATTGTGTTTCCATTCTTTAATCATTATTAGATGCAGCCGGCTTAGTTAGACATCACAATAATAATGTTTCCAGGGCTTTTTAAAATGACTAGGTAGCTCTGTGTGTGTGTGTGGCAGCCTCGGGGCTGAATGATGGTGATTTGGACCACTGCCCTCATTGTGTTGTAGCTATCGACTGGCCGGCCTACATGACAGCTCTAGTGCTGTTTCACAGCCTCGGGCTAACACACACACACACACACACGCACGCACGCACGCACGCACGCACGCACGCACGCACGCACGCACGCACGCACGCACGCACGCACACACACACACACACACACACACACACACACACACACACACACACACACACACACACACACACACACACACACACACACACACACACACACACACACACACACACACACACACACACACACACACACACACACACACACACACACACACACACACACACACACACACACACACACTCCGTGCTAGTAGATGTTCTTACAGGATTTTCAGATGACCATGTTGGTTTAATCCACAACACTGATACAGTCAGTTATCCCCTGTCTCTCTTAGTGCAGGGCAGCAGTGGGGATGGGCTGGATTCACACTGAATAGCATTGGCTAGCTTGGGCTTACTGGCAATGAGAAATGGAAGCAGTACGGTCTCTCTCCATCTCGCTCACTTTCCCTCTTTATTTATCTTCTGCATCCTCTTTCTGTCTCCTTGTTTCCTCCCCATCCCTGTCTCTTCCTCCCTCCCGAATTCTCCTCCTGATCTCCTAAAAGGTAGAATGGTTATTACCGTTAGAAGTGCTTGCTGACGGCGAGTTGGGACCTATTTTTCCGGTTGTGTGTGTGTGTGCGTGTGCGTTTGTGTGTGCTGTAAAACACTGGTCTGATGGCTCCCACGGGTGTTTCCTCACGCGGAGGCTGCCGCCGCTCCTCTAAAGTTCAGGTAATTACATTTTCCGATTGGGTGCATAAACAATCACTGCAATCTCTCTGAGGGTGTGTGTGCGTGTGTAGCCGTGTTTGTGTGTTTATCAAGGCCATACACCTTTTTCCCAGACAACCACTCACTGCATTTCTGAGTAATTCTGAGCAATTGCTGAGTAATGTAACATACAATACTGAGCTCTTCAGAGTTGAATCACTCTTGATTTAATACTCTTTCCTAGAACATATTTGTATGCTCCAGAACCTGTCAATCAATCAATCAAGAAATATATTTTATAAAGCCCTTTTTACATGTTGGACACAGTAATATCCAAATACGCAGCCTTAAACTGCACAATAAAAATTCAGAGGCAGAAGCACATGGCTAGGAAAAACTTCCTAGAAGGCAGGAACCTCGGGAAGAAACCAAGAGAGGAACCAGGCTCCAAGGGGTGGCCAGTCCACTTCTGGTTGTACCAGGTGACTAATGGGCCTCGTGTGTTCAGTATAAGCCCCAGTCGAGTATTCCAGTGGGAATGACAGAACAGACCAGGGTAGGGCAGGGCCATGTGTGAGTTTCATACTGCCATAGTCCTGACAGGATGACAGCTGTCACAGAGCAAATGGAGGGAGGAGAGGAGAGACAGGGCCTCAGGGGAAAGAGATGCTTCCTCTAGTCCACAGCCGTAGACGGCCATGTAAAAACGCACAGTCACTGGAACACGGTGGATGGGGGAGGAGTTTCTTTCCTATAGGTCAGTACATCATGTATCGAAGCTTTTCCTCAGGTTCCCGTGCATGGGTCTTTGTTTACAACAATTACAGTGTCTAGGCTTCTCCAAGTGTTCATGTGTGTTGTAACGATCCAGTCTTGTCTGCTTCATTAGTTTTTATTGTAAAATCCATGAGCTCCCTCCAACGATGCCTGTCTATACGTTTACTCTCAGTAATGTATGTGTGTGTGTGTGTGTGTGTGTGTGTGTGTGTGTGTGTGTGTGTGTGTGTGTGTGTGTGTGTGTGTGTGTGTGTGTGTGTGTGTGTGTGTGTGTGTGTGTGGTTCTCCGTAATGGGGACTCTGGGGAGAGCCTCTAACATGGGGGGGTGGACCCCTTAAGTGACCTACAAACCAGAGCCATCAATCAACCTCCTCTCTCTCCATCCCTCGCTTTCCTCTCCTCTACAGGGCTATTACTGCAGTCACCTGCTCTTAAAGCAGGTCTGTGCACTATCAGTCCAGTCGACTAAGCCACCTTGTAGTGTATCCATAATGGGTTAGTGGTTTGCCACTGTGAGCTCCTGTGGTCGTAAAGGCCTGTTTTATCGGTTGGTATCCAGTGTTCAGGGGAAATGGTTGACCTCTTCAGTAATGGTCCATCAGCAAGACCACGGTCAGACTGCACTCAATCAGTTTGTGTGTTTGTGTGTGTGTGTGTCTCCTTGATCTATGAGTGGGGGATCCTTAATAAATACAAATATACAGTACCAGTCAAAAGTTTGGACACACCTACTCATTCAAGGGTTATTATTTATTTTTACTATGTTCTTCATTGTGCAATAATATTGAAGACATCAGAACTATGAAATAACACATATGGAATCATGTAGCAACCTAAAAAAAGTGTTAAACAAATTACAATATGTTTTAGATTCTTCAAAGTAGTCACCCTTTGCATTGATGACATTCTTGGCATTCTCTCAACCAGCTTCACCTGGAATGCTTTTCCAACAGTTTAGATTGAGTTCTCACATATGCTGAGCACTGATTTTCCTTCATTCTGCAGTCCAACTCATCCAAAACCATCTCAATTGGGTTGAGGTCGTGTGATTGTGGAGGCCAGGTCATCTGATGCAGCACTCCATTACTCTCCTTCTTGGTCAAATAGCCCTTACACAGCCTGGAGGTGTGTTGGGTCATTTTCCTGTTGAAAAACAAACCAGATGGGATGGCTTATCACTGCAGAATGCTATGGTAGCCATGCTGATTAAGTGTGCCTTGAATTCAAAATAAATCACAGTCACCAGCAAAGCACCCCCACACCATCACACCTCCTCCTCCATGCTTCACGATCGAACGACACATGCAGAGATCATTCGTTCACCTACTCTGCGTTTCATAAAGACACGGAGGTTGGAACCAAAAATATCAAATTTGGTCTCATCAGACCAGATTTCCACCGGATTTCCACAGGTCTAATGTCCATTGCTCGTGTTTCTTGGTCCAAGCATGTCTCTTCTTTTTATTGGTGTCATTTAGTAGTTTCTTTGGAGCAATTTGACCACGAAGGCCTGATTCACACAGTCTCCTCTGAACTGTTGATGTTGAGTGTCTGTTACTTGAACACTGAAGCATATATTTGGGCTGCAATATCTGAGGCTGGTAACTCTAATTAATTTATCCTCTGCAGCAGAGGTAATTCTGGGTCTTCCTTTCCTGTGGCGGTCCTCATGAGAGCCAGTTTCATCATAGCGCTTGATGGTTTTTGCTTTCGGGAATTTTCCAGATTGACTGACCTTCCTGTCTTAAATTAATGACGGACTGTCGTTTCTCTTTGCTTATTTGAGCTGTTCTTACAATAATATGGACTTGGTCTTTTACCAAATAGAGCTATATTCTGTATACCACCCCTATCTTGTCACAACACAACTGATTGGCTCAAACGCATTAAGAAGGAAAGAAATTCCACAAATTCACTTTTAACAAGGCACACCTGTTAATTGAAATACATTCCAGGTGACTACCTCATGAAGCTGGTTGAGAGAATGCCAAAGCTGTCATCAAGGCAAAGGGTGGCTACTTTGAAGAATCTCAAATATAAAATCGATTTTGATCTGTTTAACACTTTTTTTGGTTACTACATGATTCCATATGTGTTATTTCATTGTTTTGATGTCTTCACTATTTTTGTACAATGTAGAAAATAGTAAAAATAAAGAAAAACCCTGGAATGATTAGGTGTGTCCAAACTTTGACTGGTACTGTTTGTGTGGACGTTCACCTGTGTGTATGTGCCTGCCTGCTTGCTTGCATGCGTATGTTCGTTATTTTGTGTGTGTCTGTGTGTGCATTAATAAAGGCCTAGTGGTGTGTAGCCCCCTTCCTGACATCCCCCTGTCTCCCTGCAGTAGAGACCATGAGGAGAATACTGAGGGACATCCCCCTCATCCCCCTGTCCTCTCCCTGCAGTAGAGACCATGAGGAGAATACTGAGGGACATCCCCCTCATGCCCCTGTCCTCTTCTTGCAGTAGAGACCATGAGGAGAATACTGAGGGACATCCCCCTCATCCCCCTGTCCTCTCCCTGCAGTAGAGACCATGAGGAGAATACTGAGGGACATCCCTCTCATCCCCCTGTCCTCTCCCTGCAGTAGAGGCCATGAGGAGACTACTGAGGGACATCCCTCTCATCCCCCTGTCCTCTCCCTGCAGTAGAGGCCATGAGGAGACTACTGAGGGACATCCCTCTCATCCCCCTGTCCTCTCCCTGCAGTAGAGGCCATGAGGAGACTACTGAGGGACATCCCCCTCATCCCCCTGTCCTCTCCCTGCAGTAGAGACCATGAGGAGAATACTGAGGGACATCCCCCTCATCCCCCTGTCGTCTCCCTGCAGTAGAGACCATGAGGAGAATACTGAGGGACATCCCCCTCATCCCCCTGTCTCCCTGCAGTAGAGACCATGAGGAGAATACTGAGGGACATCCCCCTCATCCCTCTGTCGTCTCCCTGCAGTAGAGACCATGAGGAGACTACTGAGGGACATCCCCCTCATCCCCCTGTCCTCTCCCTGCAGTAGAGACCATGAGGAGAATACTGAGGGACATCCCCCTCATGCCCCTGTCCTCTCCCTGCAGTAGAGACCATGAGGAGACTACTGAGGGACATCCCTCTCATCCCCCTGTCCTCTCCCTGCAGTAGAGACCATGAGGAGAATACTGAGGGACACCCCCCTCATCCCTCTGTCCTCTCCTCTCCCTGCAGTAGAGACCATGAGGAGAATACTGAGGGACATCCCCCTCATCCCTCTGTCCTCTCCCTGCAGTAGGGGCCATGAGGAGAATACTGAGGGACATCCCCCTCATCCCCCTGTCCTCTCCCTGCAGTAGAGACCATGAGGAGAATACTGAGGGACATCCCCCTCATCCCTCTGTCCTCTCCCTGCAGTAGAGACCATGAGGAGAATACTGAGGGACATCCCCCTCATGCCCCTGTCCTCTCCTCTCCCTGCAGTAGAGGCCATGAGGAGAATACTGAGGGACATCCCTCTCATCCCTCTGTCCTCTCCCTGCAGTAGAGACCATGAGGAGAATACTGAGGGACATCCCCCTCGTCCCCCTGTCCTCGCCCTGCAGTAGGGGCCATGAGGAGACTACTGAGGGACATTTCTCCTTCCCCCTCCTCCACTAATGCCTCTGTTAGTTATGAAACAGGGTTTGTGTCCCAAATGGAACCATTTTCCCTATATAGTGCAGTACAAAGGTAGTGCACTTTGTAGGGAAAAGGGTGCCATTTGGAACACAACCAGTCAGTCTGTTCAACTGTATACCTTCCTCCTTGGGCAAGGGCATACACAGGCCTATTTGTCTCCTCAAGGTAGAGTGTGAAGAGAGGGAGAGAGGGAGGTGAAGGATATTCTTGGAGATATTGCATTTCTATTAGTCTGGCCCTCATGTGGGCCTCTGAAGCATTGCTTCCACTGACAGAAACAGGGAGAGAGAGAAAGAGAGGGATGTTGAGATGGAGCAGAGTGATGGAGAGAGGAAATGAGAACAAGCTAACCGATATAAATATGAATTGTTGTTATGTGGAAGGTCAGAATAAGTTTCAGTGCCAGAAGAGAACGAGGGAGCGAGAGAGAACGAGAGAGAGGTGTGTTATTAACTCCGCCTGCGCTTTCTGATCCGTTCCCGCTTGACATTAGCTTGAGAAAATGACATGCTTTTAGCGGCATTCAGCTCATCTAAAGAGACGCGAGGAGAGGGAGGGTTACTCTTTAACCGTGTCATTAGGAGGGAGGAGCTGCTGGAAGCTGCCAGAATGCACCGCTCTCAGGGATATGCTAAGATGACAGGAGAGAGACCAGGTGAATGCACACCTCTCTCTCTCCCAGGAACACACACGTTCTAACACACGTGCACACACAGACAGACAGATACTGTGATTCTCTTCCTCTCAGTGGAATGTAGCACATATATGTAGCATGTTAAACCAAACAAATCCTTCAGCATCTGTCGGGTCTAACCTTATGCGTGTGTGCTTACGTCTGTGCAAGGAGAGCTCACACACCAGCTACTGTCCTAGTTCTCTCAACTAATTCCTCTCCATTCTTCTTTATTCTCCACATCCCCTAGTGCATTCTGGGATAATTAGAGCCCGGCCTCACCTCTACACTGAGGCATGCTGGGTAGGTTACTGTAATGAGTGGCCAGCCATATGAAAAGCTTATTGTGGAACTCACTCTTCAAAGCCTCCGTCCCATAGGACTGTTGATCTCTGACGACTCTGAAAGGCTTTAGGTTTGTTTGTTCTTTTGGGTTCAGTCATTAGTGTTGTCACATTGGGCTAAATAAATGTCCCCGATATTAGCAGTGATATGACCTTACAGGCGTTGTAATGGGTTTGTAACGTGA